>NW_027210770.1:292500-520000 GCF_029030835.1 Brachyistius frenatus | reverse complement strand
CAGAGGCATGTGATCATGTACAGGTGTGTTGTCTGGCGCCCCCTGATGTTGGAAATTATAGAAATAATACGGACAGAAGAGAAAGATGAAGAGCAGCAGGAATTCAGGAGCTACTCAGAACCACTGAAATAATGATTCTCACACACACACACACACACACACACACACACACACACACACACACACACACACATACAGTATGTCTGGTGGTGTGCGTGTCCCCAGTTTGTGGGATCACACCCTCTGAGGGCCTGAAAACTCTTCCGGCTGGGTTCATTTTTAGACGTGTATGTTTATCCAATTTTGTGGAGTTTTGCTGGAGGACGTGTTGAACACCTGCACATTAAACTGGTGTTCACAGGGCGACGTGTTCCCAGACTCTGCCCAGTTTAATGCCTCCACCTGTCGGACATCTGACTGTCTTTCTGTTGTTGTAGAGATATGAGCAGCAACAGACTTCTTCACATAGCTTCTTCTAATGTTCAGCGTCCATTTTGGTTCTTCACATGCACAGGTGGTTCTGTTGTAGCGTAGATGGAGGCAGGTGGATGTCCACACACACATCCTCAGATGAGAAAGTTCAGGTCCTGCAGACCCGGAGACACAGAGACAATAACACCAGCGTGATGGACATCTGTTCCAGCTCCTCCTTGGCCCTCTCAGGCTCCTCCTCCTTCCTGATGTTCCCATCAGCTGGAGTCACCTCCATCAGCTGTCCTCCTCTGCTCCTCTCCTCCTCCTCCTCCTCCTCCATGTTGTCTGCTTGGTTCTCTAGCAGCTGTTTGTCAGTCTTAAGTCCTTCAGGATCTTCATCCCTTTCTTTGCTGTGTCCCAGAGTCTGTCCAGATGTTCTGTTCACTGTCCCACTGGGTCAGGACTCTCAGTGTCCAGATGTTCTATTCACTGTCCCACTGGGTCAGGACTCTCAGTGTCCAGATGTTCTGTTCACTGTCCCACTGAGTCAGGACTCTCAGTGTCCAGATGTTCTGTTCACTGTCCCACTGAGTCAGGACTCTCAGTGTCCAGATGTTCTGTTCACTGTCCCACAGGGTCAGGACTCTCAGTGTGCTGAGTATGCAGTAAACCATGCTGCTGGCTGCTTGGACAGAACCGGCACTGTCAACTGAAAGGAGTTAAAGTGTGTGTGATGAGAGCTCGTTGGTGTCTCTCAGGTGTAACGTACTGCAGGTGCAGCAGTGAATGGATGAGTGTGTAGGCGGTCTCAGGGAGCTGACGGGCTCTGATTGGTCTGAGAGCTACTCTCCAGGACCTGCCCGTCTATGTGGATCCCAGCTCTGTTACAAACACTCGAACATAACAGCGGCTGTGTACAATATTTTGTATTTGAAGATTTACCCAATGAGCATGTTGATAAATGGTATCGACAGTTAAACCGTTAATGGAAACGCATCGGTGGGTCAAGCAACAACAGCAGCAGTACAGAGTTGTGATTTTCATGTTATAAGCTGTGAGTCGTGTGATGTAAAATTATTTCAGTTATTACTTTATTACCTGAGAGTGGAGGTCCAGGTCCTTCAGTGTCTGAGTGGTAGAAGGACAGGTGGAGGAGGACACAGGTGTCACCTGCCTCTCACAAGCAGGTGTTGAACATCCAGTGGAAGAATCTGCAGGGAGGAGGAGATCATGAAGACCATCATCAGAACAAACCCAGCAGCAGGAAGAGAGTAAAGCTGCCTCTTCGATCTTCCCTGCATCAGACGCCTTCACATCTATCTCGGTCCGAATCAGTATTCACACTGTGGGTGATCAGGATGGTCACGTAGCCTCAGCAGGACAGATGTCAACTCTGATCTCACCAGAGGACACACAGCTGCAGATCATAACCATCATCAAACTGAGGTTGGTATCAGATCACATTACAGACTTCTGAAGGCAACAAGGAACCAGTGGGATTGTTTAACTGGATTCTAACCTGCAGAGAGATCAGGCTACACAGAGGAGAAAATCTGATGAGGTCCAACCTCCAAGAGCAACATTACAGTCGGATCGTGGAAGTCGAGCTCGTGGTCTACATCAGAAATATTCTGACGTGACGAATCTTAACTAAAAGCTGGATTCCTGAAAAACTTCTGAAAAACATAGCATGTGAAAGAACTGCTTGTCCAGATGAGTACACTGTCAAAAAAAATATGCAATACTTCAGCACATCTGCAGAAAACTGTCTGACCCCATGTAAAACACCTCAGAATAATCCATTATGTTCCACACATGCAGGAATAAAAGGAGCGTTAGTGTGTTCCAGATGACATCCGTCCCTCAGTACACTAACAGATACTCTTACATGTCAGGACTCTTACTGGGTACTTGAAAGTAGACAGAGTTGTGTTGTTTTAAATCACACACTGCTGTTCTGCACTGACAGGAAATGACCTCCTCATGTGAACACATCACCATCCAAAATATCTGCAGCTTTAATTATTTTACCCAGAAATCAACGTGTTTTTGTGTCCTCTGTTTAACACTCAATAAACACACTGATTATTCTGTCCAGCAGCAGCAGTGGAAAAGAAACACTTTGTGTTCAGGAACAGCTGCAGCTTCCTCACACGCTTTTAATTTGAAAATCGTTTAGGTCAGTGGCCCCGCCCCCTTCCTCTATGGAGCCAAGATGGCGACCGTTTAGGGTGGAAAGTGTCCAGAGTTTCACACTTCTTCTTTTGGAGCGTTCTGAGTGCTTCATCCTGGTACTTGTAGTGTTCTGATGTTTCTGTACTGGCAGTGTGATGACTGATGACTGTACCTTGCTAACTGTGCAGATGTTACTGATGCAGTAAGAGGATGATGAGCAGCAGTGATGAAGGTTGTTGGTGCTCCCGTTTCAGCCCGTCCACTACAGCCAAACGTGAGATAGCCACGCTTTGTCCTGTCTAGGCATGAAAGTTACACATTTCGTAAGCGTGAAACTTACACGCACGTAAATGCAATGTTACGTGGGATCATGTGACTAAGGTCCCGCAACAGAGATTTTGAGGCAATATGTTTAGACTGTCAAACGGGACGACGAGGTTCGAAACCAGGAGGTGACAACGTTGTTCTTAAGGTGTTTTTGGTTTCCTAACCCCAACCACGTGTTACAGTGGTGTGAAAAAGTGTTTGCTCCCTTCCTTTTTTATTTTTTTGCATGTTTGTCACACTTAAATGTTTCAGATCATCAAACAAATTTAAATATTAGTCAAAGATAACACAAGTAAATACAAAATGCAAATTTTAAATGAAGGTTTTTACTTTTAAGGGAGAAAAACAATCCAAACCCACATGGCCCTGTGTGAAAAAGTGTTTGCCCCCTAAACCTAATAACTGGTTGGGCCACCCTTAGCAGCAACAACTGCAATCAAGCCTTTGTGATAACTTGCAATGAGTCTTTTCCAGCTGTGGAGGAATGTTGGCCGACTCATCTTTACAGAGTTGTTGTAATTCAGACACATTGGAGGGTTTTCCAGCACCAACCTCCTTTTTAAGGTCATGCCACAGCATCTCAATAGGATTCAGGTCAGGACTTTGACGAGGCCACTCCAAAGTCTTCATTTTGTTTTTCTTCAGCCATTCAGAGGTGGACTTGCTGGTGTGTTTTGGATCATTGTCCTTCTGCAGAACCCAAGTTGGCTTCAGCTTGAGGTCACGAACAGATAGCTGGACATTTTCCTTCAGGATTTTTTGGTAGACGGTAGAATTCATGGTTCCATTTATCACAGCAAGTCTTCCAGGTCCTGAAGCAGTGAAACAGCCCCAGACCATCACACTACCACCATATTTTACTGTTGGTATGATGTTCTTGTTCTGAAATGCGGTGTTACTTTTACACCAGATGTAACGGGACACACACCTTCCAAAAAGTTCAACTTTTGTCTCGTCAGTCCACAGAGTATTTTCCCAAAAGTCTTGGGGATCATCAAGATGTTTTCTGGCAAAAATGAGACGAGCCTTAATGTTCTTTTTGCTCAGCGGTGGTTTTGGTCTTTGAACTCTGCCATGCAGCCATTTTTGCCCAGTCTCTTTCTTCTGGTGGAGTCATGAACACTGACCTGAACTGAGGCAAGTGAGGCCTGCAGTTCTTTGGATGTTGTCGTGGGGTCTTTTGTGACCTCTCGGATGAGTCATCGCTGCGCTCTTGGGGTAATTTTGGTCAGCCGGCCACTCCTGGGAAGGTTCACCACTGTTCCATGTTTTCTCCATTTGTGGATAATGGTTCTCACTGTGGTTCTCTGGAGTCCCAAAGCTTTAGAAATGGCTTTAGAACCTTTTCCAGACTGATAGATCTCAATTACTTTCTTTCTCATTTGTTCCTGAATTTCTTTGGATCTCAGCATGATGTCTATCTTTTGAGGATCTTTTGGTCTACTTCACTTTGTCAGGCAGGTCCTATTGAAGTGATTTCTTGATTGAGAACAGGTGTGTCAGTAATCAGGCCTGGGTGTGGCAAGAGAAATTGAACTCAGGTGTGTTTTAAGATGGCGCCGCACTAGCGGCAGCCTTTTGCGGCAGCTCCCCTCCCCTTGTTATTAGTATTATTAGTATTTTTTAAGCCTTTCTCCTCTCTTAGGAGTTGTTGTTTTTTCTTTCTCTCGTGTTAAGTTAACGGACCGTAATGGACTGTAATTTTTCCACGTTTCTGGTTGGGGGCTCTGTTATTGTTTACTCGCGTGATCAGCTGATCGCGCTGAGTAGCCCTCTACCTCTACTGCTGCTGCCCGGAGCGAGGCCTGAGATCCCCGTTGAACTTCGGAGAAGACGTCGGGGTTGCAGAGCTGGAGCTAAGCTAAAGGCGGAAAGGAGGAAATACAAACCAGCGGTACCGGCGATCTTAATGGGGAACGTGAGGTCGTTGGCCAACAAGACGGACGAGCTCGGCGCGCTGGTAAAGACCCAGAGAGAGTACCGGGAGTGCAGCATCATGTGTTTCACCGAGACATGGCTGCACTCACATCTCCCGGACCACAGCGCGGCCGTACCCGGCTTCAGGACTGTTCGGGGGGACGGAGACGTTGTGCAGAGCGGCAAGAAGAAAGGTGGAGGGATTGCAGTCTATGTGAACGAGAGGTGGTGTAATCCCGACCACGTGTGTGTGAAGGAACGTTTTTGTAGCCCGGACATTGAACTTCTAGCCGTGGGGATGCGCCCTTATTATTTACCGAGGGAGTTCTCGTCCTCCATCGTTATCGCTGTGTACATTCCTCCATCAGCTGACGCAGAGGCAGCAGTGGACACCATCCACTCCACTGTGTCCAAACTACAGACTAAGCATCCCGGTGCATTTTTGGCAGTTACTGGAGACTTTGACCAGTCTGGATAAAGTACTGCCAACTTTGCACCAGTATGTGAACTGCCCCACAAGGAACAATAAAACTCTGGACTTACTGTATGCTAATGCCATGGATGCATACAGTACTACTGCCCTTCCCCCCCTTGGTAGGTCGGATCACAACCTGGTCCTGCTGAATCCCAGGTATGTCCCCCTGGTGCAGAGGCAGCCTGTGTCCACAAGGACTGTGAGGAGGTGGACACAGGAGGCTAAAGATGCCCTGCAGGACTGCTTTGGGTCCACGGACTGGAATGTGCTGTGTGGACCATATGGGGAGGACATCAACAGCAGGACGGACTGTATCACAGAATACATTAAATTCTGTGAACACACCACCGTACCATCCCGGACTGGACACTGCTTCCCCAACAATAAACCGTGGATCACCAGTGACCTGAAAGTTCTTCTTAATAAGAAGAAAGCAGCCTTCAGGTCTGGGGACAGGGAGGAGCTCAGGAGAGTGCAGCGCCACCTGAAGGAGAAGATGAGGGAGTGCAAGGACTCCTACAGGAGGAAGCTGGAGGCCAAACTCCAGCAGAACAACGTGAGGGAGGTGTGGACCGGTATGAAGGAGATTACTGGGTTCAAGGGGAGAGAGAGACAACCAGGGGGAACCTGGAGAGGAACAACCAGGGGGCTCCCTGGAGAGGAACAACCAGGGGGAACCTGGAGAGGAACAACCAGGGGGAACCTGGAGAGGTCAAATGAACTAAACTGTTTCTTCAACAGGTTTAGTTCACCGCCCTCATCTGTCTCCTCCACACCTCACACCTCCAAAACACCTCTGCTGCCTCCCCCCCTCCCTCCTCTGCACCCCCTGGTGAACTGCATAGAGCCCTCAATCTCAAAGGGCTCTTCCTCCATCCATCCCCCCTCACCCCTCACCCCCCTCTATGTGACGACTGGCCGGGTTAGGAGACAGCTGGAGAGAATCCACCAGCGCAAGGCTGCAGGACCTGACGGCATCAGCCCCGTGGTCCTGAAGACCTGCGCTGTCCAGCTGGCTGAGGTCCTACAACACCTCTTCAACCTGAGCCTGAAGCAGGAGGAGGTCCTGGTGCTGTGGAAGACGTCCTGTCTGGTTCCTGTCCCCAAGAAGAAGACTCCATCTGCCCTCAATGACTACCAACCGGTTGCCCTCACATCTCATGTGATGAAGGTGCTGGAGAGGCTGGTCTTGGCCCACCTCAGGCCGCTGGTGAAATCTTCTCTGGACCCTCTGCAATTTGCGTACCAGCCTCGTGTGGGAGTGGACGACGCCATCATCTACCTGCTGCAACGAGCTCAGTCTCACCTGGATGGAACCGGTGACTCTGTGAGAATCACTTTCTTTGATTTCTCCAGTGGATTCAACACCATCCAACCACTGCTGCTGAGTGAGAAGCTGCGGGTGGTGGGGGTGGACACGTCCACCGTCTCCTGGATCAATGACTACCTGACAGGCAGACCACAGTTTGTCCGTCTGGGCAGTGTGCTGTCTGATACGGTGGTCAGTGGCACTGGAGCTCCTCAGGGAACTGTTCTGTCCCACTTCCTGTTCACCATTGACTTCCAGTATAACTCAGAGTCCTGCCATCTGCAGAAGTTCTCTGATGACTCTGCAGTGGTAGGATGTATAAGGGATGGACGGGAGGAGGAGTACAGGGCAGTAGTGGAGGACTTTGTGGAGTGGGCGGGAAGAAATCACCTGCTCCTGAACGTGGCCAAGACCAGAGAGATGGTGGTCGACTTCAGGAGGAAGGCGATGGCTCCACAACCGCTGAGAGTTCTGGGAGAGGAGGTGGACATGGTTGAGGAGTACAAGTACCTGGTGTCTCCATGACAACAGACTGAACTGGAAGACCAACATCAATGCTGTCTACAAGAAGGGGATGAGTCGACTCTTTTTTCTGAGGAAACTTCGATCCTTCAATGTGTGCAGCAAGATGTTGGAGATGTTCTACCATCTGTTGTGGCCAGTGCTTTGTACTTCGCTGTGGTCTGCTGGGGGAGCAGCATTGGAGCCGGTGACACCAACAAACTTAACAAGCTGGTTAAGAAGGCCGGCTCCATCATCGGCTACAACCTAGATAGTCTGGAAAAGGTGGTGGAGAGGAGGACGCTGAACAAACTATTGTCCATATTGGATAATCCTGTCCACCCTCTCCACCACCTGCTGCAGGGACAGAGGAGCACTTTCTCTAAAAGATTCCTCCAGCTCCGCTGTCACAAGGACAGATACAGGAGATCATTCCTGTCCACTGCCATAAGACTTTACAATAACTCACCTCTGGCAAAATCCATCACAGTACAATAACACTGTTGACTGTGTTTCTTGGTTGCTTGTATATTATATGTATATTATATATATAGATATATACTGTACTGTATGTGTATATATATATATATATATATATATATATATGTTGACTGTGTTTATTGGTTTGTTGTATATAATATATATAGATATTTAATGTACTGTATATATACTGTATGTACTGTGCATTTTATATTTTATATTTATATTTTTTATTTTATTGCTTTTCTGTTATATTATTCTATTCTATTATTATTTTATTCTATTGTTTCTATTATTGCTTCTGTATGTATGCTGCTGTGGCGAAAAAAATTTCCCCTCGGGGATTAATAAGGTATATACCTACCTACCTATCTACCATAAACCACAGTTAAGTTATGTTTTAACAGGAGGGGGCAAACACTTTTTCACACAGGGCCATGTGGGTTTGGATTTTTTTTTTCTCCCTTAATAATAAAAATCTTCATTTAAAAACTGCATTTTGTGTTTACTTGTGTTATCTTTGACTAATATTTAAATTTGTTTGATGATCTGAAACATTTAAGTGTGACAGACATGCAAAAAAATTGGAAATCAGAAAGAGGCAAACACTTTTTCACACCACTGTATATCACAAAGACAGCCCAAAGCGTGTCTATTTCACGATTCACGTGCTACCAGCTTGTACTGTGAGATCAGTGACACTCATCCGAGCATGCTGCAGGTATACAGAGAGTCTCCTGAAGTGGTGCAGAGACGTCACATTTACAGAGGAGACACTTCTGATGGACAGCAGAGGACAGTCAGGTGGACCTGAGGTGTTTGGACTGATACTTCTGAATGAACAAGTGTTAACATGTTAACAGAGAGAAGATTCATCCTTTCTCTTACTGATTATTCAGAACCACCGCTCAGCTTACCTGTGTGTGCACCGCCTGGACTCTGGCTTTGGTTCTGAACGTGGTTCTGGTCCCTTCCTAGTCGACAGCTGCTGTGTTTCGGGGTGATGTGCTCGCTAACGCTGTGAGTTGGGTTCGGACTGTCGGTTCTGAGGGGCTCCACGTGGTTCACACTGGAGCTGCAGCGCTGACTCCACAGCTTCACTCGCTCTGCCTGGTTCAAACCAGCTGAACAGTGACTCAGCAGAGCACCCGGGATGTGGTTCTGGTTCTGGTTCTGGTTGAGGGCCTGGACAACATTGTGCTGTAACATGCTGAGGCACTCCCCGAGGCAACTCAGAGTGGCAGCTGAGGTGGTCTTTAACAGGAGCAGGTCCTGGTCCAGAGGAGGAGAGAAGGAGGTGAGAAGGAGGAGAGAAGGAAGTGAGAAGGAGGAGAAAAGGAGGAGAGAAGGAAGTGAGAAGGAGGAGATAAGTAGGAGAGAAGGAGGAGAGAAGGAGGAGAGAAGGAGGTGAGAAGGAGGAGAGAAGGAAGTGAGGAGGTAAGAAGGAGGTGAGAAGGAGGAGCAGAGAGACATCTGAGGTGTTCATGTTCATTTACTTTCAAAATAAACGCACCACTGCAGCTGATGACCTCATCACTATTATTCCACACTAATACCAGATTAAAGCAGGAAACATTAGATCATCTTATCTGACAGGTGAGACATGATAACTGCTCGTCACTCATAACTTCAGTTATATAATACGTATAATAATTATAGAATAAAACACTCATTTCTACTGGTTTCTTTTGAGTGAACACATGTGAAGCATTACTTCATCCAGAGAGGACAGCGGTTCGTCTCGGGGGGGCAGGGACTCCTTGGAGTTGACCCGTGTCTTGTCCTGGGTGTCGGCCGGGGTCATCACCTGCGCACAGACAAACAGATGGTTGTCATGGTAACAGTTGTCTGATCCTCACAGCCCCTTCAGATACAGAGATGATTTCAACTTTAATTCTGCCTTTAAAAAAAAAAAAAAAAATTCCCTACAGATATATTGAGTTTAGATTTGATAAAATGACATTGCAGATGTATGCAGGATGTGTCAGGAGGTTTAGTCAGCGGGAGGCAGAGCGCTTCACTATTCAAACACTTTGACACTGCGGCCGTATGACGGGATGTTTTACTGCCGTGTCAGCAGTCTGAGGTCCCGACAGGGTTTTTAATGTTGCAGCCTGACAGGAGCTGTCAGAGACACACAGAGCATTTAATGTCTGCAACAAGACGACAGCTCCGTGATGTTTTCCAAACATCTTATACATCAGCAGCAGCCACCATTCAGCAGACAGACACCTGCTCAAATGGACCAATGAGAAGCCTCGAATGAGCCGCGCCATTCAGACTGATCATCATAATGAGTCAGAGCTGAATTACAGAGATCTCTTTACATCGGAAGGACCTTATAGATGTCTGTTAAAAAAAAATTAGACTAGTCAGAGCGAAGTTACCACAAGTCAAGATGAAGATCAAATCTGCGACGTTAAAACATCTTCACAGAAAAACACACTTTCAACTTTAAACTCAGATCTTTGTAAAACAGTCTTTAAGAGTCTCATTCAGAACATCAAACGTGTGTGTGTGTTACTGTGAGTGTACCTTGATGCTGCTGTCAGAGTGATGTCGAGAGCACAGCTGGAGCTGAGTCATCCATAACTCCTGTTCCTCAGTGTCCACAGCTAACAGAACACAACACAGTGATAGTCAGTGGGAGAGCTTCATGCTGAGACACACCTGAGCAGGTAAACCTACACATCACACCTGAGTGGGTTGTCAACAGACACACACACACACACACACACGCACACACACGCACACGCACACACGCACACACAGTGGTCGACATGTTCCTTCAATAACATGATCACATGATCAATCACATGTACGATCAAATAGTTCTGAGGCTAGTCGGTGTGAACGGTGCACGGTGTCATGTGCAGGGAAGGAGGACGTTACAACCTTCAGGAGTTCCAGGTTTCACCACCAGCGGTCGTATTCACAACGACTCCTCGGACTAAAAGTTACTCCAAGTGACGAAATTCTTAAAAATTGTGACGTTTTCTAAGAATTTCCCCTGAAAGTTCAGAGTAGATCCTTGTAAAGATCAAAGTTATTCACAAAAACTGCTGAAGTCTGTTAAAGAAACTCTACAGGTTATATGTGCAGAATGATGTTTGTGGTCGATCTCATCAGAGACACTCTCTTCTCCCCCTCAACACAATAACACAGAAATGAAAGTGACGGAAGATATTTGGTGAGTGTAGAAATGACTGGAGTCTGTTCTAACCTTTATCAGCAGTGACCACAAACAAACACTTTCACAGCCTCGTATTGACACGCAGTTCATTTTATCTCCACTGGAGGTCACTGTTCTTTCTGTCCCATTATCGCCAAGAGTGCTTTTCTTTTTTTTATCAACCAATCACAACTTTTAAAAAGGATGTGTCACCTAGCAACAGGGTCTACCACACCTCCTCACCACGATCAGGGTTTCTGTCCTTTCCTTGATAAGACTCCTTGATAAAAGTTTTCAGGCTCAGTTAGGAGCTCTCTGAGTATGTTTTTGAATATGGACCCTGGACTGTAAATGACGCTTCTCCAGGCAACTTGAACTAATCCTGACTTATTTTCCAGTGACGAGTCATGAATGAAAATATGCACCCCGACTTCTGTCAGGTAGGACAAACCACACGATGTGCAGGTTACCATGGTGAAGTTCCTCTCAGCTGACTGTCGATGGAGCATCATGGTTACCATAAATAGATAGATCCTGTCAACAACCTAAATAAAGGAACATCACGACATTCTCGTCTTTTGAAACCTAACCATCAGTGAAGAGTCAGTGAATGAGCCGTGGAAGCTTAACCTCTGTTCAGAAACAGCTGGATTTACTGACATCTGTCTGACTCCGTTAACCTCACAGAGAGATTCAGCCTCTGGTAACTGCCGTCTCCAATATGACGACAGCTAACAGATGACACACAGACTGAAAACAGACGATGAAATTCAGACTGAAAGACCAAATCTCGACTAAACATCAACTACAATAATCAAGTAATGACAATATGACATATAAAAGTATCAAATATTTCAATCAGAAGACAGTGTTCATACAGGAAGTGTTAACTTTATGCACCTAAACACGGCTCACAGCGTTTTTTACTCATTAACTGTTTCACACGTGTTACTACGGCGACTGTTTGAGTGCTTCTGATGAGCTGTTTGAACATTTACGACTGTCTTTCACTGCACCTCCTGGGTGGACATGCTGTTAATGGCAGTAATAATCACTACGTGACAACAACACAAACATTTTACTGACTCTAACTGTACATGAAGACACGTGGTCTCACCTCTGAGTTTGTAGAAATCCCCGGCAGTGGACTGAACAGTGAACATGTAAGGAAAGCTGTCGCTGGACGCCACTGTGGCCCCAAGGAGAGGCAGAGAGCCTCGAGGAGATCGCTGGCTTTTACTGACTTCGTTCAGATAATACTGGAGCTGACTGACCCCTTGGTCCAGGACAAAGAATCTGCATGGGGGAGACAGGAGGGAAACATGAGGAAGACATCCGAGACATGAGACGAGTGATATTATCCCTCTGCATAAATTTTCAGATAAACACAAACCCTTCACACCTCCACAGTCGGGAGGAAGTCGCCTCTCAGGCTTTAGGTGAGGCTGAGTTTGGATTCAGACTGCAGGCTCATGGGGGTTTTATTTCCTGTGGTGGCTATCCACATTTTAAAATCTGCATTTCAACAACGATCCTGGAAGTCCTGGAGGGATCCGTCAAATTTCAGCTGAGCTCAGCAAAGCTGACTGATGTCAGTCTAGGGAAGGGTCATACGAGGACTTCTCAGCTGTCTTCTTAACCGAGCGGAGAATTCAAGGCTCTAAATATATCTCTTTTACTTTTTGGGGAAAAGCTAATACACGTATTGTAGAAGATTTAAATTGTTGGTTGAAGACCTGGTTTAATGTTAGGATAAGATTAGGTTTAAGTGAGGTTTAGGTTAATGTAAGGGTTAGGTTATGTTTAGGTTAAGGTTAGCTTTATGTTTGTTGTATGGACAAGAGGAAAATTGACCCAAAACCACAACAGGATGAAGGTTAACAAGATTTATTGTTAAAACAGGTTGTGATGTGGGAATTGTTCAAAAGGTGAGGGGAACAGAACATCCAGTCAGTCCTGGGCTCAGCCTGAGACACTAGGTAGTATAGGAGTGTCGAGGGCTGCTGGGCAGGGGAGAGTCTATGGCTGGCTTGGCAGGTGGAGAACCAGCAGCGGGTGGAGAACTCGGGGAGCAGCAATGCTGAGCAGCAATGATGAGGCAGACAGGTGTGTACAGGGACCAGAGGTCGGCAGGTGAGAGACGGCTGGCAGGTCAAACCAGAGGTCCTTAGGGTCTGGAGTCCAGAGAGGTGAGTGCAGTAACTCAAAGGCAGGAGCGGCAGTCTGCAGGTGAGTGGAGAATTACCAGTCAGCGGACGAGAGAGGAGCCCACGTGAGTGGATCAGGCAGGGGGTTAGTCTTCTGGCAGGGTATCAGGAAATCCTCCAAAACACACGGTCAGGTTTGAGCAGGATGGCATGCCGAACTCTGACACTGAAGTTGACGGAACGACAAAGTGGGAGTGGATATACTGCTGAGGTGATTAGTGGGATGAGGATCAGGTGTGTCAGGAGCCAGTTGATGGACAGCAGGTGGAGCCTAATGAGCTGCAGACAACCACCAGACACGCCCACCAACACAGGACATGCCCACCAACACAGGACATGCCCACCAACACAGGACACGCCCACCAACACAGGACACACCCACCAACGCAGGACACGCCCACCAACACAGGACACACCCACCAACACAGGACACGCCCACCAACACAGGACATGCCCACCAACACAGGACACGCCCACCAACACAGGACACACCCACCAACGCAGGACACGCCCACCAACACAGGACACACCCACCAACACAGGACACGCCCACCAACACAGGACACGCCCACCAACACAGGACACACCCACCAACACAGGACACGCCCACCAACACAGGACACACCCACCAACACAGGACACACCCACCAACACAGGACATGCCCACCAACACAGGACACGCCCACCAACACAGGACACACCCACCAACACAGGACACGTCCACCAACACAGGACACGCCCACCAACACAGGACATGTCTACCAACACAGGGAAAACAGAGGATGGAGAGGGATCCTGATAATCTTAGATTTAGGTTAACGTTAGAGTAAGGTTAGGTTTAGGTTAATGTAAAGGATAAGGGTTGATTCAGGTTAAGATAAAAGGTAAAGTTAAATTTAGATTAAGGTAAAGGGAAAGGGTTGGTTTAGGTTAAGATAAAGGGTACAGGTTGGTTTTCGGTTAAGATAAAGGGTAAGGTTAGATTTAGTTTAAGATAAAGAGTAAGGTTAGATTTAGGTTATGATAAAGGGTAAGGTTAGATTTAGTTTAAGATAAAGAGTAAGGTTAGATTTAGGTTATGATAAAGGGTAAGGGTTGGTTTAGGTTAAGGTTTGGGTAAAGGTTAGTTTAGGTTTAAGTTAAGGTAAAGGGTAAGGGTAAAGGTTGGTTTAGGTTAAGGTAAAGGGTAAGGGTTGGTTTAGTACTAGTTATTATTACAGTAATTCTCCAGGAACTGAATGAGTCACTGTCACTATCCTCTGAACTGATGAGAACAGGTGTGTGTGTGTGTGTGTGTGTGTGTGTGTGTGTGTGTGTGTGTGTGTGTGTGTGTGTGTGTGTGTGTGTGTGTGCGTGTGTGTGTGAGAGTGGTAATAAGACTACACACATTCAGAGTGTGATCATAGATCTCATTACACGACTGGATGCTTTTGCTATCGATCCACTGGCACAGGGGGTGATCCGCTCCAGAGGAGGAGGGGGAGGAGGGAGAGGAAAAGGAAGAAGGGGAGAGGGGAAGGGGGGGGGGGGTGCAGGAGAGGAGTGCAGGGCTTTCCTGATCCTAGATGACTCATTCATTGTTTCTGGAACTCCCACCCCCACATTACCTCTGACTGAGGCAGCACAGAACTGAATGAATGAGTGGATGAATGGAGGGAGACTGATAGGAGACACACTGATGTACACACACCTGTTTATCAGCTGATGTACACACACCTGTTTATATCCTGTTGGATGGATGTGAAGGATTGTTGTGTCAATGATTGACAGATAAAATATTGTTTAAAGTGACTGAGGGATCCCCACAGCCGTGTGTGTGTGTGTGTGTGCGCGTGCGTGCGTGCGTGCGTGCGTGCGTGCGTGCGTGTGTGTGTGTGTGTGTGTGTGTGTGTGTGTGTGTGTGTGTGTGTGTGTGTGCGTGCGTGCGTGCGTGCATGTGCGTGTGTGGCTGGGAGTTAACCCAATACATTTAGGTGAAAAAACAACAACTTTACAAATCCATCGAGTGAAACCCAGTGACGTCATGCTCTCTGAAACTACAGGAGCAGACAATAAAGACAGAAACAACACAAAGTGTGTCTGACCCACACAGACGTGACTCCAGCTGACTGACAGACAAACTCTTCCGTCGGACACCTACCGGCTCTGCCAGCCCTGGAGCAGGTTGGTGTATTTCCTCAGGGAGCCCTCCAGGTGCCGCCTGGACACGGCTTCATGCTCCTGAGCAGCCTGGATAGACGGCTGCCTCTTGCCGGGGCTCCGCGCTGGGCTCTCCTGACGCGCTGCCCGGTTCATGCTGCTGCTGCTGCTCGGGATGCTCTCGAAGTAAAAAAAAAAAAAAAAGCGCTTCACGGCTGTAAACAAACCGCAGGGAGTCGGAGGAGAGCCGGGTGATGTCAGAGCCGCGAGGTGCAGTGGGGACTCACAGGAAGCAGGTGGCGCTTCCCTCCATCCTCACTCTACTGACAGACAGGTGGGATATTCCGACCTTTCTGCTGCGCTGCAGCCTCCACCTCCTCCACCCCCACCCCCTTCGCTCGACCCCTCTTTCTCTCTCTCTCTCTCTCTCTGACGTCATTGCGTTTTTTATTTTGGAAATCCCGGGTTGGTCACATCCTCAGCTCGGAGTGCGGCCCCCTCAGCATGCCTCAGGGAATCAATAATGCAGTAAAACCTGACAGAGCATCCTCCAATAATTATATTAAAAACATCAGTGGACTCAAGTTCCTCCAATAATCATATTCAAAACACCAGAGATCAGACAGACTCAGAGAATCAACCTTACACACCTGCTTTTCTCAGACTCCTTTCCTCAATGTTTTATACGTCAGCATCGATGTATTATTGTATACAACAAATGTATAATTATTATTATTATTATTATTGTAATTATTATTGTCGTTGTTTTCTGTGCATATAATTATATGATATGTTATGGAGCGTGTTGTCCTGTATGTGGATGATCATTCTATAGACTGTTATAAATTAAATAATTTATTATTCAGGACACACGAATTTGTTATCTATAACCGACCATTTCAAAAATACTATAGCTGAGTTTGTAATGTATTGTTGCATATATATATATATATATATATATATAAAACGACTATGTACGTCACACGCACACGGAAACTACAACTCCCAACAGGCTTGTCCGCGGCGCCTTACGTAACGTCATCAGCAGCGGACGGCTCCTGTTGTCTGCCCCGGTTCTCTCGGTGAAGCATTCTGGCTCCTCTTCGTCCGCCGGTGGGAGGAAGTCTGAGAGATGGCGGCTCCCCTCAAAGTGTGTATAGTCGGCTCCGGAAACTGGTGAGATCTAATATTTCATATTCGGTCTGTAGATGTTTTATGGTCTGTATGATCAGAAACTTAAAAGAACTTAACTTCCCGCTCTGAGACCCGTTTCTCTCCTGTTAAAGCTGCAGACCTGTTAGATGAAACCAGACCTGGTCTGGACCAGGTCCACAGCTCGGCTGTGTAACAACCCTCCTGCTGAATCAGCACTTGGATGAGACACACCTGTCAGACCTGGCCCAGACCCTGTCCAGACCCTGTCCAGACCTGGTCCAGACCTTGATTTGGTCCAGACCTGGTCCAGACCATAACCTGGTCCAGACCTAGTCCAGATCTTAGCCTGGTCCAGACCATTCCATACATTTTGTTATTGAGCACTTCACCTTCACCTTCATCATCATCATCATCATCATCCACCTGACGACATGCTGATTAAGCAGCAGGACTGGTTCCGATGTGTTCGTATTCACCGTGTACGAGAAGAGTCCGTGTGAACGGCGCCCCCTGGTGGTGTTCACCACGTCACAACTCTAATGACCTATCAGCCTCGAGTTCACGGGTCGTGACGTGTTTGCTGACGTTAACAGAAAGGTCGGAGGTCGTGGAAGTTCACGTTTGGTTGGATGTGAAGCTCATATATTGTAATATTAGTCACGTAGAGTTTGTCTTATAATAACTTCGATAACAGCCTACATCTGTGAGTGCTTCACCACCGCAGAGACGATCCATCCGCCGGACAGGTGACTCTCATCCAGGTGCTGATTCAACAGCAGGGTTGTTACACAGCCGAGCACTCGGGCAAGAATGGGACCACATTTTACTTTCAAAACTCCACCAACTGTTCTTCTCAATTCCCAAACGTTTACAGAGTGTTGTAAAAAGAAGAGGTGATGCAACACAGTGGTGAACATGAACCAACTTTTTAGAGACGTGTTGCTGCCATCAAATTCAAAATGAGCAAATATTTTTTATAAAATTTCTCAGTTTCAGCATTTGATATGTTGTCTTTGGTCTATTTTTAATTAAATATGGGTTTACATTATTTACAAATTCTGTTTTTGTTTACATTTTCCACAGTGTCCCAACCAGGTTGTGTTTTATTGGATGTAAATGTACCTCTGATCTTTGTTAATCTGTGGAAATGTACCAGTAACAGAGTGAAAGCTCTCAACCGACCGGTGCAGAGAGTTTCAGGTCCACCCGTGATACCCGATGAAATCTGCTCATGTGGTCACATGATTGACTTTCTGTCCCGTCGGGGTTGCAGGGGCTCAGCCATCGCCCGGATCGTCGGACACAACGCCCAGTTGCTGCAGCGCTTCGCCACCACGGTGAAGATGTGGGTGTTCGAGGAGCATGTGGACGGCAGGAAGCTCACCGACATCATCAACACGGAGCACGAAAACATCAAGTACCTGCCGGGATACAAGCTGCCAGAGAACGTGGTGAGAATCAGCACGATGAACCCTGATGGGAAGCGGCGAGTCGCCACGGTCTGATCGTGATGTCACTTCCTGCTCAGGTGGCCGTCCCGAGGCTCTGCGACGCGGCAGACGGAGCCGACCTGCTGGTGTTCGTGGTTCCTCACCAGTTCATCAGGAAGCTCTGTGACGAGATGGTGGGCTGCGTCTCCACCACAGCGCGAGGAATCACTCTCATCAAGGTAACCATGGTGACTGAGGAGATGCAAGAGGGACACGGGAAAGATGACGTCCAAAATGAAAAGGACATAAAAATCAAAGCTTTTAAACAGGAGAATAAAAATACAGTAAATAGTCCGAAATGTCAGTTAGTGAAGTTCAGCCTGAAGGTGAGATTTAAAAGAAGTGAGTGTGTGTTGGAGATTTAATAGTTCACATGACAACTGAACTTCAACAGAAGAAGTTTAGAACCAACAACAGCTCTAACTGGAGCTGTGACGATTAATCAATTAGTTGATTGACATAAATGAAAATACCAACTATTCTAATGATGAAGTAATTATTTTTCAACGTGCTAAGCTTCTCTGATTGCAGCTTCGTCCATGTGAAGGTCTCCTGCTGCCTTCAGTCCTCCTGCAGCTCCGATAAACACTGTTCACCTTCCTCCTCCAGTTTCTGATGGTTGAGTCCACAGATTCATTCAGGATGAAAATAGTTGTT
Organism: Brachyistius frenatus; assembly: GCF_029030835.1. Classification (NCBI taxonomy): domain Eukaryota; kingdom Metazoa; phylum Chordata; class Actinopteri; family Embiotocidae; genus Brachyistius; species Brachyistius frenatus. The sequence goes on along the minus strand of NW_027210770.1, from coordinate 501,582 downwards.
GGATTTGAGCACGGCTCAGTGGTCAAATGGTTCCTGACAGGACGAGTGTCATGGACGTGATGTGAATCGCTCCACACATCTTTAAATATATATCTTTAACTATCACAGATGTTTTCATGGGATTCAGTTTGTCTGTCAGGAGCTGAAACCTTCTTTTCATAGAACATCCGGGATAATTCATGTCTAAGTGAACAGAATGAAGCTCTGATCTACATTTACAATGCAGCCATCACACACACACACACACACACTCGCACACAGACACACACACACATACACACTCGCACACACGCTCACACACACATACATACACACACACACACACACACACACACAGACACACAATGTTCCTCTGCAGTGTGTGTGTGTGTGTCTAAATCCCACCTCTGTCCAGGTAAAAAGCAGATTAAATGTGTGTGTGTGTGTGGTGTGTGTGTGTGTGTGTGTGTGTGTGGTGTGTGGTGTGTGTGTGAGGACACAGCTGCAGAAAAATCCTTCAGAATAAAAGCATCATCTAAAGGAAGGATTAAAATCATGTTCTCCTCACAGCTGTCTGTGTACAATTTAACGTTAATATAAAGATTAATATAAATTAGTGACGTGATGTTTTAGAGCTGACAGGCAAACAATTTAAATTATTGTAACATGAAATGATCCTAATTATGTGTGTGGACAGATGAGTGTCCTGTCCATGGTTGTCTCCGTCTGTCTGTCCTCCATGTTCCACGTACATCGCTGCCTGCTTCACGTGACCAGCTGAGCAGCCGTCTGTCGTTTTATCTGTTCACTCATGGATGTAGCACCTGTCACCTTCATCCTGCTGTCTCACCTCCCTCCTGTCCCTCTCGTCCCTCTCGTCCCTCTGTCTGTCCTTCAGGGCATCGATGAGGGTCCTGAGGGCCTGAAGCTCATCTCTGACATCATCCGTGAGAAGATGGGGATCGACGTCAGCGTCCTGATGGGAGCGAACATCGCCAACGAGGTGGCAGCCGAGAAGTTCTGTGAGACCACGATCGGTAGGACGGATGCAGTCAACGTGAAATAAAACATTACATTTGTTTAATAAGATGTCCGTCATGGTAAACCAGACCCAATATATCCAACTACACAGAATCAAGCTTCATTTCTTTCAACATAAATGTGTCAAACAAACACGTCTGTTAAGGACTCCTCAGATTTTTTCATTAAAGCGTCTCAGAGGTCTCAGTGGGACTCGGTACCACGTCTCTGAGGTCTCAGTGGGACTCGGTACTGCGTCTCTGGAGGTCTCAGTGGGACTCAGTACCGTGTCTCTGGAGGTCTCAGTGGGACTCGGTACCGTGTCTCTGGAGGTCTCAGTGGGACGCAGTACCGTGTCTCTGGAGGTCCAGCTGGGTCATCATCAGACCACCTTTGACCCTGCATGATATAAACAGCTCTGCTTCAGGTGAATGAGGCCAGTCCAACAGAGCAGCAGATAATACTGCTATTTATATCTGTTACCTAACACTTGCCAGTATTTATACAGCAGCTCCATTAACCACAGCACAAATCTGCTTTATGTCTGTAGAGAATCTGGGAGGAATAATCCTACTGTTATTAAAACACTGATGAGTCTGAATATTATCAGGCTCTGAGCTGCAGCTCACTGAGAAATAAAATATTAGAAATCAAATGTTAGAAATTACATGTCAGAAATAAAATATTAGAAATCAAATGTTAGAAATAAAATATCAGAAATAAAATGTGAGAAATAAAATGATAGAAATAACATGTCGGACATAAAATGTCAAATAGAAATATAACTTTTGAGATAAAATATTAGAAATAAAATATTAGAAATAAAATGTTAGAAATAAAATGTTAGAAATAAAAGACTAGAAATAAATAGTCAGAAATAACATGTCCTGTCTCTGTCACTGTGTCTCCATCTGTCCCTGTCTGTCTGTCCCTGTGTGTTTCTCCATCTATCTCTGTGTCTGTCCCCGTGTCTCCATATGTCCATGTCTCCGTCTCTGTCCCCGTATGTCCAGGCAGCAGGATCCTGGAGAACGGTCTTCTGTTCAAAGAGCTGCTGCAGACTCCAAACTTCAGGATCACTGTGGTGGATGACTCGGATACAGTGGAGCTGTGTGGAGCTCTCAAGGTACACACAAGGGACACAACCACAGACAGGAAGTTACCCAGCTCATGTTCCTGTGTGTGGTTCTTACTTCCTGTCAGGGTTGTTAGGGTCCAGACCCAGGTTCTGTCTTCTATAAGTGTTCTGTACTGTTCTGTGTCTCCCGGTCCGGGTCAGAACATCGTGGCGGTGGGCGCCGGGTTCTGCGACGGTCTGCGGTGCGGCGACAACACCAAGGCAGCAGTGATCCGTCTGGGTCTGATGGAGATGATCGCCTTCGCCAAACTCTTCTCCAAGAACGGCTCCGTTTCCACAACAACCTTCCTGGAGAGCTGCGGCGTGGCCGACCTCATCACAACGTGCTACGGCGGCCGCAACCGCCGCATCGCGGAGGCCTTCGCAAACACGGGGAAGGTGGGTGCAACGAGGACACGTCACATCCATTTAAAACTTCTCGTACGTTTTAAACTAGTTGTTAGTGACGTCGCTCTGTGGCTCGTCAGACACGACGTATCCTAAATGATCTGCTGCCGCTCCTCCTCTCAGAGCATCGAGGAGCTGGAGAAGGAGATGCTGAACGGTCAGAAGCTGCAGGGACCGGCCACCTCCGCCGAGGTCCACCACATCCTCCAGCAGAAGGGCCTGGTCAACAAGTCTGTGAACTGCTTGTTCCCCTTCACTGCTGTTTACTGCCTGTTTACTGCTTGTTTACTGGGACGTGTCGAGCACATCACAACACTTAGAGCTGCAGTTGGGGAAATACTCCTTGTTTGTTTTCTTGCTGAGAGTGAGATGTTCAGGTGGATAAGGAGGACCGAGCTGCAGTCAGTCATTGGACCAACAGATAGCACAGAACTAGAATTGAACTACGACCCACAGAGAAAGTCACCTGTACTGGTTTCCAGTGACCCAGTGAGACGTGTCAGAAGTCAACTGGTGGGATTTGTTGCCCTCTTAGTGTGTTTCAGTTATTTAAGACTCAGCGGTCGGAGCATCTTGGTGATGCTGACACTTCTGCGGAGCTTCTGGTGAATAATGAACAGGATTAACTTCCACAAATATATCAGGGACACAAGTCGTATTAATTATTGTGATCTGCTGCAGCAGTGAATGCCGGGTGTCAGGATGGAGTCTTTAAAACGAGTCTGAAATGAATTCTCACCAGATTTATTTTCTGCCTCGTCAACTCTTCACAGGAACATAAAGTTATTTTACAGAGTTTCATTCTGAATATTGATATTAAAAGACAGTTTGTAGAGTTCATTTTTACACTGTATATGTATATATCGACCCGTTAGATAACTGAGTGTTCATGAATCAACCCTGAGAGAGTGTGGAGGGAGAAATGTGTTAAATTCATGGTCAGGTGATGTGAACATGTGCGTGTTGATGTGAACATGTACGTGTTGATGTGAACATGTAATGTGTGATCCTGATGATGTCTGATGGGGGCGTGTCCTCCTCCCTCCAGGTTTCCTCTGTTCACAGCCGTGTATCAGATCTGCTTTGAGGGCCGGCCGGTCCAGGAGATGATTGCCTGCCTGCAGAGCCATCCAGAACACATGTGACGACCCGCCGGGCCTGAGAGAGCTGCTGATGGTGATGATCACACCGGGACCAGCGTCGGATCCTCCTGCTGACAGACACCTCAACTCAGCAGGTTGATTCTCCGGACTGTTTAAATACTGCAGCTTTTCAGATTACGTTTGACAGTCCTCCATCAGTGACGTGAGGACACAAAGAAACAGCAGACCAACGCTGTCTGGGTCGGTTCTGATGGATCAGAGCTCAAACATCTGCAGACTGAGGACAGACGGACCAACACACACTGGTATTGTTGGGAGGATCTCCATCAGCAGCTCACTGGTTCATCTCTGAAACACATTCATCTGCACAACATGGATGGAGGTTTTTCTGAGGTCAGCTGTGTGCTGTTATCGGCTCCACCTCCTCCCCCCCCCCACACCTCCTCCATCCCCCCTCCTCCACCCTCTTCTTGGTTAGTATCCTCCTCCACATCCTCCACCCTCCTCCTGTTTAGTACTGATCACATGGTGCTCCTCAGACAAACACACCAGCTCTAACTGTCTTCTTCCTGTTTACTTTAACTAACTGTCTAAAAACGGACGTATCTATTTTAAATAATGTGATTATAATAAGTGCAGCCTTATTACAATTTTATTATTATTATTATTATTATTATCACTATCACTATCACTGTGTTAGAGGGAGACTCTGGTGTCTCAGCCTCGACCTGTTCTCACTGTGACAGGAAATCAGACGTCCAGGTCTGACTGAACAGAGAAGAAGTGTGTGTTAGAAAAATATTAATCTGTTGTCACATATCAATAATCACCAGGCAGCTGCTGTAAATGAATAAACTACCAGCCATCACCTGACTGAGGTCTCCTGTTTATACCGGCAGACAGCTCGTCCTCAGCCTGACGGCAGCTCTCGTGGCCTCTGACCTCTTATGGTCACGAAGTGTTAGAATGACGACTGCAGAGCTGTTTAAAGGGTTATTAAATTTTTAAATGATTATAGACATAAATCACAAACGGTTCCGTTCAAACTCTTTACTGAAGTATCTTTATTTAATGTGTCTGTTCTGTCCACTTACTTTTGTTTGTCTCCTTCTGTCCTCCTGATTGAGTCTGACTGTTTATTTATATATATATATATATACATATATATATATATATATAACTGAATAATCATGAGGTTTTTTTATGTACCTGTTTGTCTGATGCTACCCATTGAGAGATTCAGGGAGGCTACTGTGGTGCTGTCAGTGTGTGAACGTGATTCTGTCAGTGGTGTGGTAGTTTAAAAAACACTGTGTAACTATAGAGGAGACGTATCAGTGGGTTTACATTCAAATAAACTCTGTGGTTTCTGCTGTTCAGTGAAACTTGTGCTGATATTTAATCTCAGACAGACTCATCAGCTCCTTTTAATTCATTTGTTTAATTAGAAAGTCACAGTCATGCAGGCTGTGGATGGATGAATATGTGCAGTAATACATAAAGTTATGAATACTATTAAAAAAAGGAGCTGTATGTTAATTATTATGTGTTTTAAACTGCTGCTCCCTCAAATTCACTGTAGCCTGTCAGATACACTCAGATAAACAGAACACTGGCAGCCTTTAGTAATAATAAACATGACAAAAAAACACAAATGAACTTGACTGATAATTTTTTTTCAATGCACTTGTGTTGAAGGCTTTTTAAATAGCTGAGTACTGTTGTTTCTACATATCTGAATATTTGTTCCTCCTGTAAAATCATAGAAAACCTTCTTATCTGACCCATTTTGTGCAAGTGCTCCACAATTTTGGTTAATTACTATCAGAGCAGTTTTGACCAAACCTTTTACATAATTTCACTTTAAAAGTCGGTCAGCGAAATCTACAAGAACAATATATTAAAAACAAATCATACACTGAGTTGTAGTTTTACTCAAAGCTCATATCTGTGTATACAACTCAGATCCTGGTTTCCGTCTACCGCCGGGCTGACGTCACACTCCGCTCCGCCAGGGGGCGCAGCAGCGGGAAAACAGGAGGAGCCAGAAGGAGGAGAATCAGCAGCTAACCGAGCGGTCCCCGGTGAAACACACGCAGGTACCCGCTGTCTGCTGTCACTCTCCGTGTTTAACTTCCACCCTGATTCAGGACTTGCCCGGAGCTCCTGATACCGCAGAGATGAAGCCAGCTTAGCCGCACAGCTACCTGTATATGCTTGCTGGAGCAGCGGGTCGGAGCCATGTTGTGCTGCTGTCATTGAAAATAAGTCACAGAAAGCCACGAAGAAGAAGTGTTGTTTGTCTGTGATTTCACATTTGGGTCGAAGAGCTGCTGGTGAGTCTTCATTATCCTCCGAGTCTCAAACCGCCTGACAGGCAGGTCGGAGGTCAGATAACCCGGCAGGTACCGACCGGTTTAATACCGAGTTGATTAGTAGATAGTGTGAAGGAGACAGAATACAGCTCAGGACGGTTCCCCTGATGTTGTGCTGCTTCTGAAGTTTGACTGAATGACGTGTGCTGACAGGTAGATCACGTGAATGCTCTGGCGTGCAGATGGACCGTCTGTGGAGCTCGTGATTCCTCCCCACCTGCTGGATGTCTGTGGCCGCCCTGCTGCGCTGCTGCGCCAGGTAACCTGCTGAGTGATGAGACAGAAGAGGAGTTCTCAGAAAACTGTCCGGCAGTCCCTCTCTGTCCTCCCTGTCCTCTCTGTCCTCCCTGTCCTCTCTGTCCCTGAACAACCAAGTAATAAATACACAGAGACATCAAAGTAAATCCTAATTAGTTTAAAGAAAGTTCATATTTGACAGATTTCAGAGACTGAAGATAAAGAAAACATATTCTTCAACTGAGGAATCAAACTTTTAAACTTATTGACCTCTGATCAATATTTTGTGTAAAACCTTCCAGCAGTCTCAGACTGCATGTTTCAGCTCCTTACATGTTTGATAGGATTCAGATCTCACAGAAGGACACTTCATAACAGTCCAATGTTTGGTTCTGATCCGTTCTGGCTGCTTTCAGCTGTGTGAGACCGAGACCGAGCTTTGTAACACTGGGCAGCACGTTTGGCTGCAGAGTTCCTCGATAGTCTTCAGGTTTCATTGAACTGCGCAGATTCAAGGTTCCCTGTGTCAGATGCAGCAAACAGAACCGGAACCAGAACCGAAACACGCTGCACACCGACACCTTGTGTCTGCATTGAGCAGCAGAAAATACAATTGGTAGCAGCAAAACAGACGAAATGTTGATTTTAAAGCAATAAATGAATGATCAATAACCAAAAGGATCATTACTCAGAGGACTTAGTGCGACGGTTTCTGAGTGAGCAGTCGTTTCCTCCACCTCCTCATCTCTGGTGTTTGTCTCTGCAGGCTGCACAGGAAACATGTGGCTGCACATGTTGTCCAGCAGAGGGCGCTGTCAGGGGCAGAGACTGTCAATGCACTCAGACCATTCTACTTTGCTGTCCATCCGGACTTCTTCGGTCAACATCCCCGAGAGAGGGTACGTCTCTAATCTGGAAACCATATCACAGTGCAAATAGATGCTGACACGTGTCAGGTCTCAGCCAATCAGACACGTCGGAGTCCACCAATCACACAACCATCATACCTAACACTGCTCGACTAACAGCTTAGCACACAGTATCACTTTAATACATGAATGATATAATATGAAATATATTGTGACATATGATATGATACGTATCATATTATGATACGATGTGAAATGTTATGATATATCATGATATGAGAAACATGATATGAGCTATGATGTGAAATGATATGACAGGATGTGATATGATATATGATGTGATGTGATATGATATGATACAATGTGATATGTCATGACATGATTAGATACAACATAATGAGCCATGATATGATATGACATGACCCGATATGATATGATAGGATAGGATATGATGTGATGTGAAATGATGATATATGACATGACATATGATATGATATGAAATGCTGCTTGTTATACTGGGACCACTGTGTTACAGGAGGTAAATGAGAACTCCTTGAAGAGGCTGAACGGTTACCTGGAGAACCTGCAGAAGCCCAGTTCACGCTCAGCTCAGCCGATGGAGCTCACCTTTTATGTGAGGGACACCAAGGACACCAGTGATCATCCAGACCTGCTCAGCTCAGGTACAGGTTATGTTCTTATTGACCCGCTGAGCTTAGATCAGGTCCAGTTTCTGTTCTTATTGCTCGTACTGCTACTGAGTTCTGGTGGGCAGTTCTTGGAGATGTGAACCCTCCGGCTGGTTCTCAGGGTTCCGCTCAGTGAGCTTCACCCTGCAGACGAACGATGTCCTGAGCACGGTGATGAACGTGTTGACGTCCTGCAGCCTGCCTGTGGAGCACATGAAGGGACTGAAGACGAGTGCTGAGACGTCCAGACGTCACCCCGAGGCCGGGCTGCCTTTTTACAGACCCATCAAGTGGGATAAAAGCTACTACACGTTCACTGGCTTCAGAGACCCCGAGCAGGAGCTGCAGCAGGCCCAGAGGGTGGAGCCTATTCTCAGGTAGGGATCACCTGAGCCCAATGTTAGTGGTGTACGTGTGAAGGGTTGTCTACGTGTGAAGGGTTGTGTACATGTGAAGGGTTGTGTACATGTGAAGGGTTGTCTACGTGTGAAGGGTTGTGTACATGTGAAGGGTTGTCTACAAGTTAAGGGTTGTGTACATGTGAAGGGTTGTCTATAAGTTAAGGGTTGTCTACATGTGAAAGGTTGTGTACATGTGAAGGGTTGTCTACATGTGAAAGGTTGTGTACATGTGAAAGGTTGTGTACATGTGAAGGGTTGTCTACAAGTGAAAGGTTGTGTACATGTGAAGGGTTGTCTACAAGTTAAGGGTTGTGTACATGTGAAAGGTTGTGTACATGTGAAGGGTTGTCTACATGTGAAAGGTTGTGTACATGTGAAGGGTTGTCTATAAGTTAAGGGTTGTCTACATGTGAAAGGTTGTGTACATGTGAAGGGTTGTCTACATGTGAAGGGTTGTCTACGTGTGAAGGGTTGTGTACATGTGAAGGGTTGTCTACAAGTGAAAGGTTGTGTACATGTGAAGGGTTGTCTATAAGTTAAGGGTTGTCTACATGTGAAAGGTTGTGTACATGTGAAGGGTTGTCTACATGTGAAAGGTTGTGTACATGTGAAAGGTTGTGTACATGTGAAGGGTTGTCTACAAGTGAAAGGTTGTGTACATGTGAAGGGTTGTCTACAAGTTAAGGGTTGTGTACATGTGAAAGGTTGTGTACATGTGAAGGGTTGTCTACATGTGAAAGGTTGTGTACATGTGAAGGGTTGTCTATAAGTTAAGGGTTGTCTACATGTGAAAGGTTGTGTACATGTGAAGGGTTGTGTACATGTGAAGGGTTGTCCAAATGTGAAGGGTTGTGTACATGTGAAGGGTTGTCTACATGTGAAGGGTTGTGTACATGTAAAGGGTTGTCTACATGTGAAGAGCTGTCTACATGTGAAGGGTTGTGTACAAGTTAAGGGTTGTGTACATTTGAAGGGTTATCTACATGTGAAGGGTTGTGTACATGTGAAGGGTTGTGTACATGTGAAGGGTTATCTACATGTGAAGGGTTGTGTACATGTGAAGGGTTGTGTACATGTGAAGGGTTGTGTACATTTGAAGGGTTATCTACATGTGAAGGGTTATCTACATGTGAAGGGTTGTGTACATGTGAAGGGTTGTGTACATGTGAAGGGTTGTGTACATTTGAAGGGTTATCTACATGTGAAGGGTTATCTACATGTGAAGGGTTGTGTACATGTGAAGGGTTGTGTACATTTGAAGGGTTATCTACATGTGAAGGGTTGTGTACATGTTAGGTTAGGTAGTTAATTTATTAATCCCCGAGGGAAATTTGTTTCGCTACAGCAGCATACAGAAGCAATAAGATAATAATAGAACAATAGAAAAGCAATAAAATAGCAGTAAAATAGCAGTAAAAATATAAATATAAAATGCACAGTATATACAGTACAGTATATATCTATATATATTATATACAAACAACCAAGAAACACAGTCAACAGTATCATTGTTATGTGATGTATTTTGCCAGAGGTGAGTTATTGTACAGTCACATGTGAAGGGTTGTGTACATGTGAAGGGTTGTGTACCTGTGAAGGGTTATCTACATGTGAAGGGTTGTGTACATGTGAAGGGTTGTGTACATGTGAAGGGTTATCTACATGTGAAGGGTTGTGTACATGTGAAGGGTTGTGTACATGTGAAGGGTTATCTACATGTGAAGGGTTGTGTACATGTGAAGGGTTGTGTACATGTGAAGGGTTATCTACATGTGAAGGGTTGTGTACATGTGAAGGGTTGTGTACATGTGAAGGGTTATCTACATGTGAAGGGTTGTGTACATGTGAAGGGTTGTGTACATGTGAAGGGTTATCTACATGTGAAGGGTTGTGTACATGTGAAGGGTTGTGTACATGTGAAGGGTTATCTACATGTGAAGGGTTGTGTACATGTGAAGGGTTGTGTACATGTGAAGGGTTATCTACATGTGAAGGGTTATCTACATGTGAAGGGTTGTGTACATGTGAAGGGTTGTGTACATGTGAAGGGTTATCTACATGTGAAGGGTTGTGTACATGTGAAGGGTTGTGTACATGTGAAGGGTTATCTACATGTGAAGGGTTGTGTACATGTGAAGGGTTGTGTACATGTGAAGGGTTATCTACATGTGAAGGGTTGTGTACATGTGAAGGGTTATCTACATGTGAAGGGTTATCTACATGTGAAGGGTTGTGTACATGTGAAGGGTTATCTACATGTGAAGGGTTGTGTACATGTGAAGGGTTGTGTACATGTGAAGGGTTATCTACATGTGAAGGGTTATCTACATGTGAAGGGTTGTGTACATGTGAAGGGTTGTGTACATGTGAAGGGTTATCTACATGTGAAGGGTTGTGTACATGTGAAGGGTTGTGTACATGTGAAGGGTTATCTACATGTGAAGGGTTGTGTACATGTGAAGGGTTATCTACATGTGAAGGGTTGTGTACATGTGAAGGGTTGTGTACATGTGAAGGGTTATCTACATGTGAAGGGTTGTGTACATGTGAAGGGTTATCTACATGTGAAGGGTTGTGTACATGTGAAGGGTTATCTACATGTGAAGGGTTGTGTACATGTGAAGGGTTATCTACATGTGAAGGGTTGTGTACATGTGAAGGGTTATCTACATGTGAAGGGTTGTGTACATGTGAAGGGTTATCTACATGTGAAGGGTTGTGTACATGTGAAGGGTTGTGTACATGTGAAGGGTTGTGTTAACGGATCACATTGTGTTCTCTTCGTCAGCTTGTGGCTGAGAAACAACGAGACCGAGGCGACGAAGAAGCACAGCGCAAGTCTTCCTCGGAGAGAAGAGCTGAACAGGCTGAAGAAGGAGCTGTGTGACACGTTTCACCTGGCTGACATCAGGTACACTCAGTGCTGCTCACCTCCTCTACAGGTCGTAGGTAGGAAGTAGGAGCAGTCAGCAGGTTCCTGTCATCGTCCTTCTTTTAGTAAACTATGAAGTACTAAGAAGCTTTGAGCATGTGATGATGATGATGATGATGATGATGATGATGATGATGATGATGATGACGACGATGGTGCCATCATCGTGTGGTGCAGGTGGCAGCGCAGCTGGGGCGTGGCCCACAGGTGCTGCCAGCTGCAGAGTCTGAGCCGACTGTACCAGCAGAACCCCGAGGCCCTGATCCACCTGCAAGGTACCGACTGTGTCCACGCTGCTGTTAGACATGTCCTCACTCTGACCCTGTGACATCACAGAGGAGGACCCGCCTCCTCATTCACACTGTGGCACCCCCCAATCCCTCCCTTTAGGACACACTGTTGTCTTCGCTGACCAGTCGGGGATGAACGCCTCTGGACACGTCATGCTAGGAACCATGGACGTCCATCACCAGTGGACCAAAGTAATGCAGTAATGTAATGTCTCCTACTGTCTCATGCTGTCTCATACTGTCTTCTCCTGTCTCATACTGTCTCCTGCTGTCTCCCACTGTCTCCCGCTGTCTCCTAGTGTCTCCTCCTGTCTCCTACTGTCTCATACTGTCTCCTACGGTCTTCTACTGTCTTATGCTGTCTCCTAGTGTCTCATACTGTCTCATGCTGTCTCCGTGTCCCTCTGTGCCTCCTGACTCTCTGTCTTTGTCCTGCAGCTCTTCGAGCAGCTGCCCAGCTTCCGGCGGCTGCAGCAGCAGACGGACTGGCTGAAGGAGCGGATCAGTGTCCTGCTGGGTGGGACTCAGGTGGTCCACATGGAGCGGCTCGGCCCGGTTCAGCCCATCGAGGAGCACTACGGCACCCTCAGCACTTTCCACAAGAACCTGCTGTCACGACGCCTCTGGCTGCACCCGAGGAGCCTACAGGGCCTCACCATGCTGCTGGAGAAGTACACAGACACACACACAGACACACACAGACACACTCACAGACTCACAGACTCTCACACACACACACACACACACACACACACACACACACACACACACACACACACACACACACACACACACACACACACACACACACACACTCACACACACACTCACACACACTCACACACACACACACACACACACACACACACACACACACACACACACACACACACACACACACAGACTCACACACACACACACACAGACACACTCACACACACACACCTCACACACACATACACGTGCTCGCATGCACACACACACACACTCTCACGCACACACACGCTCATACACACAGACATACACACACTCACACACACACACACACACACACACACACACACACACACACACACACACACACAGTTGTATTATAACCTGCTGTTTGTGTTTCTTAGCGACCGCTCTAACCCCAGCCTCCATGAGATGGGACACTTCATCATCCCCACCAACTGTGACCCCCCCAAGCTGCAGGTGTTCCTGCAGAGCCACGCCCCCGAGGCCAGACAGCGCGCCCAGCGCAGGAAGCAGTGAGTCCAACACACTCAGACCTCCTGCAGCTCTCAGTGGGTTTGTGTCACCTGGAAACACACATAGGAAAATACAACACATGTTGGTGCTCGGTGCAGCAGGACGTGTCCGGTTTGACCCTCAGTGTGCCGACACAACTTACCATCTAAACAAAACATGTAATCTCAGTGTTCATATTGTGGAGCAATTCACTTTTAAATATAGAAACTTTTTGTTAGTGTGATCTGTTTCCATGGCAACACATGAGGTATGACTAACAACTGGAAAACAATCAGTCATGTCAGTAGACTGTTATGTAATGTTTACTACTCCAGGAAGTAGTCCGACCCTTAGAAACCACATAGCAACAGAGAGGATTTCTAGTCTCCAACTGAATAAATACAGAAACACTAAACTGCTCAGCTAGCTCAGTCTGGTTGGAACAAAGATATCTGATGAACGAAGATATCTGATGAACAAAGATATCTGATGAACAAAGATATCTGATGAACAAAGATATCTGATGAACTAAGATATCTGCGACCAAAAAGGACCAAAAGAGACCCGACTTCACCAAGTAAACTACTAAAACTATTATTAGTTATTATTATTATTATTATTATTTTTTTTTTGTTGGTTTTTTTTGTTTTGTTTTATTGATTATTATCTGAAATTCGATTCTAATTATATATTCCCAAAGTGGAGGCGGAATGATATTTCTACTGATGAGCTGGGAGTGTTGTCATGGTGATTTGGTCCAAATGTTCAGTCAACCAATCAGATCTCTGGGTCAGAACTACTTGTTAATACAGAACAAATGTTCAGAGGCAGAATGAAGGTGACAGCAGTGTTCATGTCTCATCTTCAGTGCAGTTTGATGTTTGCTGCTCATCATCAGACCGCCCCCTTCCCTCCCCCCTCAGGCTGCAGGCAGAGGAGGACGCCGTGGTGCAGCTGTGTCTCCAGACTCTGTCCCTGAGGAGTCTGTCCAAGGAGCCCAGCGTCAGCTCCTCCCAGATGGTCCTGTGCTGCAGGCGGCTGCTGGAGCAGCGCTCCCCCCTCCTGCAGGGCCTCCACCTCTGCGTCTCCCACTTCTACTCTGTCATGCAGGATGGGGACCTGTGTGTCCCCTGGGACTGGAAGAGCTGAGCTGCAGGACGCCAGAGTCCAGGAGGAGACGTGTTCGTAGCGGATCGGAGTTCAGGCAGCAGATGGACGTAGCGGGTTCACTGTCTGAGGTCAGGAGGTCCACCGGACTCCATGTCTGTAGTTCTGAGGTCACACTGACCTGTTTGGGCTCGGCCAATCAGAAGCACTTTATCCTCCTGCTGAAGGAGACAAATCTACTTCTTACAGATGTTCTTTAAAATCGGAGCTCTCAAACACAACCTTCGTGGAGCCGCTCTCAGCTGGTCACATGACTGACATGGACTGATGTGGAGGCTGGGGGTGAATGAAACGCTGACCTCTGGAAGAACAGTTCTTTAAAGCGACGGGAACATGAGGCGACAGGTTCTGCGGGGTTCTGATCCAGGTTCAGTCTGTGTGTGTGTGATGAGTTGCTTCTCTTATTATTTCACAGTCCAGAGTGGTTCTAGTTCTGGTTCTGGTCTTCATGCCGTGAAACTGGGTCCATCTGACCTGATGATGGTTTAATTTTGACTCAGTTCTTGTGACGTCTGTTAACGTGAGGCAGAAACGGACCGTGGGACTGGTTCTGACTCGACTCTCAGGGATGTGAGTCGAGTCAGAACTCTTGAGTCCAGTTCATGTCGGTTCACTTCCTACAAGCTGTTTGTGAAAACTTTTTAATAACAAATGTCACAAGTTAATATATGAAATGAAATTATATTGAATCTAATCTGCAACAGGTCGACTCGCCTGAGGCAGGTGTCGTGTGTGTGTGTGTGTGTGTGTGTGTGTGTGTGTGTGTGTGTGTGTGTGTGTGTGTGTGTGTGTGTGTGTGTGTGTGGGTGTGTGTGCGTGTGGGTGTGTGTGTGTGTGTACACCTGAGTCTCAGGTACACTGAGGGGAAAGCAAGATTTGGGGCTAAAGGTCAAAGATCACTGTGACCTTACATAACTCCAGAATTCAAACACTAATTATTACTAAACATGTAAAGGGAGCAAATGATGATATTTTTAAATCCAAAAGGTCAAAGGGCTTCAGTGTGCCATAAAAACATGAACACAGAAACACACAAATATGAAGATGACATCTGTGTGATGAAGAAAGGATGACATCATGTTCAGAAACCAGGAGACGGTCTCTGTGTCCAGGGAGCTCGATGTCCCAGCATGCAGCAGTAGCAACGGTCAGCTCACTGTTTGCTGTGTTTACCAGGTGACCGGGAGGACTACAGGGTTCGGAGTCCAGAAGAGAAGGCGTGGTTTCAGTTGACCGCTGTTAATGTGAAGAAGGGACTGTGACGCTCGCTGCTGTGAGCAGTGCATTCTGGGAGAGTCTGACTTGCTCCCACAGCACCGAGGCCCTCAGCCCTCCAGGGGCCCGGTTCTCCTGTACTCATCGCCGTTTGACTCATTTCATTGTTGATTTTATTTTTTATTTTCTGGGGCACAAAGCTAGTTTAAAATGTACGTGAACACTGTTGTCATAGCAACAGGTCCAGGTTCATTCGCAGTTATCTGGACTGATCGGTGTCAGTGCTCAGAGTCACTGTGATGTCATGATGGGACATGTATGAACTGTACTTGAATAAATGAGGCAGATGTTCTCTGATAAATCTGGTCAGATGTTTTTAGTATGATGTGGGCAGATGTTTGGATTCTGCTTATTAACTGTGCAGCTGCAATAAAACATGTCGCATGTAGACAGACGGATGGCAGGAGAACAGACGCTTCAGTCAGTTTACGGTCTCTGTCTGTATATCTCTGCGTGTGTCTCTGTGTCTGGACGTCTCCATCTCAGAGGATCGCAGACATCTGTCATCTCTTCACCACCAGTGATGCCACCTGTGAAGAACAGGCTCCGCCCCCTCATTAAATATTATGACAGTGATGGTGTCAACTATTATTTTCAGGAGGAGCATCAACTGAAACAAGAACACAGATTTTATGATCGTGCATCTTTCTTGACTTTTCTTTTTCCAGGTGTCTTTGCAGCTGAAGCTGATCTCTTGCTCGCTCACACACACACACACACACACACACACACACACACACACACACACGCTCCACCGGTGGATCAGTAAAGACTTCCACTCTGAATACAGTAAATAAAACAGATCTTTATTGTATGAGGCGACACAGACTCCTCCGTCACATGGAAATAAAAAGCTGCTGGAGCTCCTCTTCCTCATCAGTTCATTCAGCTCCTGATGCTGACAGGAAGCAGCTCATAAATATCAGAGGGATGGGGGAGGCAGAGGGGGATCATTTACGCTGCACCTGTGTGAAGGGTGAGGGCAGCTGGATGGGCTGCACAGGCTGGAAGGGCTGGAGGGGCTGGAGGGGCTTCTTACGGGAGTCTGGGGAGACCCTCTGGACCGGGGGGGGCAGCAGCTGGTTCCGTTTGATGATCTGCAGGGCCAGCTGGGTGTTTCCTGTGGACAAGGACACAGATCAGGTACATCTCTCTGACCTGTCACACCTCACAGGTCAGAGGCTTAGTGGAGGACGACCAACATTCAGCAGGCTTCAGTGTGGACCAATCAGCATCCAGCAGTGATGTCATCGTTGGTTTGTGAACGTTATGAATCCTCCAGTTCAGATTCTGTCCGTCACCATCTTTGCTAGTTCGGAGCGGTTTGGAGCAGGAAGTGACCATATTTGGACGAGCTGGGGGAGGAGCCAGCGGTGGATCTGACTGATCTGATTGGAAACCTGACGATACTACGTCCCGCCCACCGACAGCTGTAACCTGACTGCACCACAGGCCTGTCAATTAAACAGACACGCCCCCAAAAACAGGTCTTTTTGAATCTTCTTTTCTAATGAATGAGGGATTATTTTCAGATGGACCTCCAGAAAACTAAGAAGAAGGAGTGACTTTAGCTAACAACACCGAGATAACTGATGGACACATTTTATTCACTTTGGATTTGATGAGAGAAGTTGAATGGGAGTCTATGGAGCCGGAGGCTTTTTGGAGCCGACCTCTAGTGGCACTCGCTGGTATTGCAGCTTAAGACACTTCTGCATCGGCCTCAATTTTCAGACCCGGAAGCTACGAACACTTTTATAAACAGCGTATTGTGCAGATAGACTGAGGTCTCACCGTTCTGCAGCTCCAGATAGACTCCCAGCAGGATGGCCTCCGGTGGAATCTCCTTGGTGTTCACCATCGATGCAGCCTGATGGAGACGACACAAACCAGAGGGGTGACCTCCAAATGATTCAGCTGTAGCATGTTAGCAGGGTTCAAGTAGCATTGACATTTTCCAAAACATACTAAGCTCAAAACTGAGGGTTCACAACAAACTGTGTCATCACAGTGCTGTACATGGTTCACATGCAATAGCAGCCGTCACTGAACCTACTGATCCACCTGCGTATGTATAATCATTTTGGTGGACACGACTGATCGGGACATTTTTGGAGTGAAAATACGTGAGTGTTAAATTTCCAATGCTCTCACCTGTCCTTCAAATCACCCTGCACCTGTCTCACATCTGTCCACCCATTACTGTTTACATCATTACAGACTAAACACATCAGAAATTCAATGATTTTAAGGAGCTCAAATACGTAATATGAATAACACAAGAAAGAACACCCTAGAATACCTGATACATATTCAAATGTACGATAGAAACCGAACGTTACAACAGTGTAAAAATGTTGGTGCAGTGAGGAGGTTTATAGAGCCACCCGGAGGTTTCCATGGTTACCTGATGCAGGCACTTGCGGGCCTTGTCGTACTCGCTCCTCAGACAGTAAGCGCTGCCCAGGTTGAAGAGCATCATGGCCCGAGCTGAGGTCACACTGCTGGGATAACACAGGGGGGTCTGCTTCCCTGCTGCGTGCGCACACACACACACACACACAACAATGTTACAGTCAGTTCTCCTTGAGTGAGGGGGTGTGTGTGTGTGTGTGTGTGTGTGTGTGTCTGTCTTTGTGTCTTTGTCTGTGTGTGTCTGTGGTTCAGACTCACAGGACTCCACTGGTTCGTCTCCTTTGTCGGATCCTGTTGATGAAAAACAAACAGCTGTTAGTGAACCCGACCAGAGCTCCAGTTCTGCTGAGTCAGGGGAACGGTATCGGACCTTGGTCCTGCTCGCTGGTCAGAACTCCCATCGACACGTCGCTGACGTTCTCCGGGTTGAGGTGACCGATGGCGTCAGAGATCCGGTCCAATGAGATGAGGGCTTCAGCAGCGTACAGGTGACCCAGGAACCTGAACACAGAGGAGGAGACGATCAGCGGGGAGGAAGAGTCTGCTCTTCATCCTCTGAGGAGAGAGGATGAGTCTGTCAGACAGAACCGGGTCCAGAACTTACTTGAGGGATCCAGACACCTTTGTTTGATGCAGCAGTTTCTCAGCGTGGTTCAGAGCCATCAGGTTGTCTCCCAGTGCCAACGCCACGTACGCACTGCATGCCAGGATGGAGCACCTGCACACGCAGAGGTCAAAGGTCCACAGGTCGTCTAACGAGGCTGGACGGTGACGAGGAGACGAAGGAGGAGGTTCTTACCTGAGGTTCTCTACCTCCTGCTTCCTGAGAGGAGACGACGGAGCTGCTGACAGGAACTTATCGGCCTCCTGACCTTTCCCACTGAAACACAACCGCAGCATTAATCAGAGCGCCGATCACACAGTGAGCCCGCCGACCTGCCGAGTCGCAGCTCGGTGCGATGACACATGCAGGAGTTAGTTTTCATTCGGTGTCTGACCTGCAGGCGTCGCTGTTCTCGCTTCCGCTCTCCATGCTGCCCGACTGGCTGGAGCTCTTGGAGCCGTTCTCCGTCTTGGAGTCCGTCTGCTGGTGTTCAGGCAGCAGCAGCAGAGCGTTCCTCAGGCAGATCGCTGCGAACTCCATGCTGGCGACCGGGATGGCGGCTGATTGGCCCTCGCTGCGGGAACACAACGGAACATGACGGAACATGACGGAACATGGAAACGAGCTTCTCCTCAGACATCAGTGACAATGGAGGGAATGCGTACGAAATGTTTCCGCTTGATTAAATGGTGACGTAAAAGAGACACAAGACAGTGTCACCCACTGCCACTGAGCTCTGCTGCCCCCTGCTGGTCACTACATGTCTGTATCAACGGTCCGGGTGTGTGCAGGTGACCCTCACCTGTAGATGGTGTTCTGTGCTGACTGGGACGCCAGGACAATCTTGCGATGGTAACCCTGGCCGACTATGGACTGGACGATACCTTTTTTACAGGGTAGACCTTTGGTCTCTTGCTCCGCCCCCTGGTGGCACAAACAGAGCATGACACGAGGTTTTGACTTCATGCGTTTACAGCTGCAGCAGAAGGAACCACAGACTGGACTGAAGACGGAGGGATGAAACACGTCTTTATGGTTTTCCTTCTTCCAGAACAAAATCCCGGTGCTCACAGTTTACGGAGTAAGGATACCTTTTTAAAAACAGAAACACTTCAACGCACCCCTTTGTTAGCGGAGATGCAGCACTCTGCCAGCCGCAGCCACAGCCGGGGGTTGGAGTGATAAACCTGCACGGCCTCCATCAGACACTCGAACGCTGCCAGAGGCCGGCCGATGTGCAACAGCTGAATGCCACAGTTATACAGCAGCTCGTAGCGCTTGTTGGCCAGCAGGGCACACATGGGAATACCTGTGAACTTTTTAGCTGCAGAGGAGGGAGCGACTGGTTACACATTAAACACACATGTGTTTCAATGAACAGACTCCTGTAGACTTTAAATGCTAACAGCAGGGACGCGGACTGCCTGAGAATGACGTATCACACTAATAGTCGCCGACAAAAGTTAAATAATAAGTTGAAGCCTATACGCACGAATCTACACAGCAAGGGGCACCTCTACAACACGTCTCTGCACAGCGCAGTTTTAACCTGCATTTATGGACGCAGCGATGAACTGTGTTCACGATGGAAGTGTTCCTGAGCCCATGCAGTGATTTCCACTGCAGAATCATATCTGTTTATAACAAATCTTTTAAATGATATTTTAAACCGTAGATGATGAGATCCACGAATTCTTTGTAATGTCCCGTTGTGGAACGTTATTCTTAGATCGTTGCAGCGTTGGTGCTGCAGACCGAGATGCATCTTTGCTGCGAGGTCGGACTGGAATCTGCTCTCCTCTATGAACAATCAAACTGCGGCGTCCTTTAAAGCCTACAGGAGCTACACGCTGCACTACATCAGTGAATTGTCAGCAGGTGAGTCGCGGCTCTCCGCCACCTACATTGACCGTTGCTGCCGTCTCCCAGCTGTGCGCACGTGTGGTCGTTCTCTTGCAGCGCCTTCTTGAAGTAGAAAATGCCTAGGTTATGTTTCCCCATTGCAAAGTGAATGCAGCCCAGATTGTTCCAGAACATACATCGAACACATTCACCTGAATGAAACAAGTCGAGGGGACGTGAGCAATCAATCAACACGGAAAAAAACAAACAATCATCAAATGTGTCCTGCTGCAAGTGGTTAAAGATGAGTGCGTGATGACGAAGCGCTCACCCGTCTTTATGGGACCGGGGTGCTCGGCGATGTTGGAACTGTTCAGCAGCTTCACTGCTTTCCGGTAGTTTCCTCTCAGATACTCAAAGTTACTCTTCAGGAAGAGTGAGGGCGCAGACTGATGGAGGGAAACAGGAGGCAGAGGTCAGAGGTCAGAGAGAGGCTAACAGTTTGTCAAGCTAACAGGAAATACAAAGACACAGAGGTTCAAAGATGAGGCTGTTTTCCTCAGACGTAGGCGGTTATCTAAGTTATGAAGACAAACTCTACGTGACTAATATTACAATATATTAGCTTCACATCCAACCAAACGTGAACTTCCACGACCTCTGACCTTTCTGTAAACGTCAGCAAGTATGTCACGACTCGTGAACTCGAGGCTGATAGGTCATTTAAGAGTTGTGACGTGGTGAATACGAGCACGTTTGAATGCAGCATAACATTTAGCATATAAAACCGTGGAGAGACGACTTTTTGTTGTGCTTTTGTTCAATGACGGTACATTTTTGTTTTCTCTGCGTTTCCCTGAATGTGCTGCAGATGTTGGATGAGACTGGGAGACCAGTGATGCTTGTAAAGACTTCACGTTTGACTTCTCAAAGTTTCAGACTTGTGAGCACCAGAGCTCAGAGTTACAGAGCTGCACTACGTCTCTTTAAGTGGCCCGAGTGACACTCAGGAGGCAGATGGTGGGCGAGAGGACATGTTGTGATGGAGGGACACTCATCGATGACATGCTGTGACATGCTCCGACAGAGACTCACGTTTCCTGCCGTGTTCATCACTGATTTGATCTCCCGCTTACAGGCCTTAGACGACTTCATCTGGATGTAGGCTCGCACTTTGTACTGGAGGAGAAATGGTAGGAACAAATCAACAGGGAGCAGACTGACAGAGGACCAATGAGCAGACAGAGAGCAGACAGAGGACCAATGAGCAGACAGAGAGCTGACAGAGGACCAATGAGCTGACAGAGGACCAATGAGCAGACAGAGCAGACTAACAGGTGTTACCTGGTGCATCTTGGATTTGGCTGCTTCGATCATGGCTGCGAACTCTGCCTTCTGGTTTGGACCTTCTTTGTTTGAGTTCTGAAACGAAGCGCAGCACGGAGCGGAGATTAAACATGTTCAGCGTGTGTTTGTCTCTGGAGGACGGCGGCGTGTGCAGCCTACCTCTCCTTTGCCGTTCTTGCCGCCTCCCTGCACGGAGAGCTTGTCGAGGACGGCTAGCAGGTGGAGCGCCTTCTCCGGCTGGAAGGTGAGCAGGTACAAGTCCACCAGCAGGAAGCAGACCGCCTGAGCAAACTTCTCTTCTAGGACAAATAACAGAGTGACTCCACGGCGGACTGAAGACACACACACACGTACACTCGTCAAACATGCAGACAGGCAACGTCACCTGACTGGAGTATCAACAGGTATATCTGCTGCAGAGGAGCAGGAACATTCAGGACGTACACGAGCAGCAACCAATCAGATTCTTGGTCCCTGCCCAGATCAATTCAGATTCAACAGGTGAAGCCTGAAAAGCTCAAATCTTTCCAAAGATCAGAGAGTCTGTGGTTGCCGCGTGTTTCCTGTTTGTGTATAAATGATCTGATGATCGACGTCAGCTGTCGACAAGAGGAAAGCAGCGCTACGTACCAAACGGCTCCAGGAACTGGTAGAGCTTCTCTCCGATGGAAATGGCCTCGGAGTACTGACGCATGTGATAGTGGATGATGGCCTGGTTGTAGTACAGCAGGCTGTTTTCTACGTCGTCCAAGCCATCCACGTCCTCTGCTGCCGAGTGGACCTGAAAGAGGAGGACAGCTCGCTGGGTTCAGTCCAGGAACGTCCCCAAGAGACAGAACTCAACGGGAGCGTCAGATCCACATGTCAGCTGTTACCTGGTTCTTCATGGCCACCAGAGTCTGCTTCAGGGTCTCCGTGGTGGTCTGACCGCTCTTATAAAAGTCCACCACCGCTCTGTTCATGGCGACCTTGTAGTCGTCCTTGTTGAGGTCCTGCAGCGCCTCCAGGTGCTTCAGAGACTCCTCGTACTTCGCAGCCTGTGAGGACACACGGGTCTGTTTTAATACCGCCGCTGTTCCTGCTCACATTAACATGACATGTTTCACCAATGAAAAAACAGACAGACCTCTGCATGAACACACGAGAGCCGCTTAAAACTTCAACAAAAAAAATCATTGGAGAACACCAACAGCTTTCTAACTGCTTCCAATAAACAGGCAGCAGGAGCTCAAATCTATGAATGTTCAGAGTCATAATCTTTCCACAGACAAACACGATGAATGAAGTTAGGCTGTGGAGGTTTGCAGGAGGATGATGAGGAAGAGGAGAGAACTTACAGAAAACGCCTCATAAGCGCTGGCTGCCACTTCTTTCTCCTGGTCCGTCATCCCGGGAGACAGAGAGCTGTCGTGTTTCGTCTCGTTTTGTTCTGATCAGGAGGAGAAAAAGTCAGAATTCATACACTCGACTCCAAACACACCGTGAAGTGTAACAAACACACCGTGAAGTGTAACAAACACACCGTGAAGTGTAACAAACACACCGTGAAGTGTAACAAACACACCGTGAAGTGTAACAAACACACCGTGCGGTACTTCTTTAAGAACACCTTCCTGACGCCGAGTCCGTTGCTCGGCCGGATCGAACCGAGACACCGAGCTCTGGGTCGGGTCGGTAGAACCGCGAGGACACGACGCGTCATTCAAAGCAGGCTGACTGCTGCCGGACGTTAAAAGAACAGAAGCTCGGGATATTTCTCACTCATCACCTGCAGGTAGCTGAATAAAACCAGTCGTCGTCCCCCCAGGGACCAGACAGATGTTGTGACCAGACAGCTGATCTGCTGCAGAAGATGAGGAGGAGTGCCAGCTGATTGGTGGAATCCAGGTCTGGACCTCTGGACCACCAGATGTCCATCAGGTTGGACATCTGTACCTAATAAACTGGTCACTGACTACACGTGACTGTAGTTGGCGGATCATTAAAACCCTGATGTTTCATACTCTTCAGTTCTGGTTGTTTATTGAATAACAACGTACAGATTTGCCTGGTGGTCCCTGCTAGCGTTAGCTGCTAGCCTCCCCGCGGACAGGTGTGTGCCTTCTTAAAGGTTAATTTCTTCTTCTCGGAGGATGACCGGAGCTCGTGAAGTAAACACTGCCCGACCACAGGTTGTGTCTTCGGTGTGTTTAGCCAGCAGGAGGACAGTTTAGCTTCAACATCCATCCTCACTCAGCTCACGTTACCCCGAGTGTGTTCGAGTCACACCCGGCTGCTTATAACGCGCATCCTCACCTGAGGACCAGCTGATCAGCCCCCCCCCCCCCCTCACATCATCAGTTATCGATCCGACACGTTCATCAGCTCGCTCCACGAGCCGTCTGTACCAGCTACCCAGTTAGCATTAGCTTCGCACTCACCTGTGTTTTCTGACATTTCCGGGGGCTGTTGGAGAGCAGGCCGCACACCTGTGACCGCAGGCAGGATGAGACCAGGTTAACTTCCGTTGTTCGGCGGAACAGACGTGGAAATGAAGAGTAAATATTTAATATCCCGGACTCCGCACTCAGGACGGCTAGCTCAAGTCTGATCCGCTCCAAACAGATTCTTCTTCGATGGCGGTGACAGTTGCAGAGCAGCGGGATATAACGCGGCAGCGCCCCCTGCGGACGGGAGCGGCACCGGAGGACGGCTTCACTCAGGTTAAAAGATCAAACCTCACACTGAGGAACATTTTCACACCTTTATTGTCACTTCTTCAACAATGGAACTTTCTGAAGTTATTCTGACCATAATAATTCTATGCTGTCGGCTCATATGATTTTAGATCATTTAATTAGGGCCCGAGCACCGAGAATCGGTGCGAAAGCCCTATTGTATTTCGTAAAGATGTTGGTTGTTAGTCGTTCTTACGTAAAGTGATTTGCCTTTTTGGAGGCTTTATCATATTCAAAAACTCATGAAAGTGGATAAATACGTTTTCGTCGATGTGTGTGCCTGTGAGAGGCGGCCATTTTGAGCATCTCGCCATGAAACTACGAGTTGCTTTAAATCTTATGTACATGTACTTATGTACATAGTGCCACTGTGGACACTCCTGGATCTCTCTTACCTGAACGGCATAGTTTGCCCCAAGGAGGAGAAAATTATATTGCCATGTCTGAAGATGAGAGTGACATTGGCATTGTAATAATGGGTACACCAATCACCAATTGATTTCCACCGAGTTATTTTGATCAGAGACACCAATAGGCAGATTCAATCAGCAAGTTGATTTATTCAGCAACTTCAGCATACATGATATCACGGAGAGCCCAACATCAACCAGAGGTCTCTCTGTTGGAGTCTGATCTGAGCACTCGATATTACATATTTTTATACAGGTAGGGCGGGACTTTTAGTCTCGGATGTTTCACAGGAGGAGTAACAAGTGCAGCTCGCGTGTGAGTTGTCACGTATCGAAACTTACTTCGTGTTCTCATGACCTTGGGCACACAGCTGTGTGCAGCACATCTTAATGCTGAGTTGACAGGGTTACATGTAGTATCATAATAGCATTTGATTAAAGACTGGATTAAACATATATATATATAAATGGGCATAGCATAAGCATAATCTACCACAATTTAAGCATAATCTACCACACCAGCCACTCTTATTTTTTCCACCATTTGTTAGGTTTTAGTTTGTTTTAATACAAAATTGTTTGGGCTGTTTTCTCTGTTTCATTTCTTTCCACTATGGCTGTGGTTGGGCTGTCAGGGAGAACAAAACGGTGGCAGTCTTCATGCATGTTTTGTTTGAGTTCTTTTAAATTTCAGCATATTGTAGTGCTGTGAAATAAGTTGTTTTAGCTCCAATTACTTTGTTTTGCAGTGGTGTTTATTTGTTGTATACCTTACTTACCACCAGTCTCCCTGACAGTGCAGTTTGGACCCACATTCTTTATTTCTTTGGTTGCTAATTTGTGATTAATTAGATTTCTTTTGTATTAAACATATTTATTTCAACCCCTTCATCTTTCCCTGTGTTTTAGTTGGATTATCCAGTCAACTGGAGATATGTTTTATTTTTCATAAAGTAATAAAGTTCACATTTTTGCCTACATCAGTCTCAAGTTCCAGTTTTTTCTGGCCACCTTGATATTATCATCTGGTCACACAGACCAGATTTCATGTCAGTATTTTAGATGAAATGTTTTCTGTGTGAAATATTTAAACCTGCTATTTAAACCACCACTCAACGTGATGTGAAGAATGTGTGGTTTGTTCACATTGTGAAAGTGTGCTCACACTGTGTTCACACTGGGAAGTAGAACGTGCATAATGCAGCGTAAAACAGTAACCATCAGTTGCCGGTACCTGGGGGGGGGGGGGCTGACAGAAGGTGGAAGGTAAAGTGTGAAAGTGTGACATTCAACCGTCAGCCTGCAGTCAGAGATTCAGACATGGATAAGTTTAAGACGGTTGTTAACATGGCCAGCATGCAGACCAACCTGGGCTGCACGCTGGTCGCCCTGCTGACGGCGGGAGGAGAACACATCTTCTCCTCAGTGGTGTTCAGCTGTCCCTGCAACGGGCTCAACTTCGTGTACGGCCTGGTGTTCCTGCTGGTGCCGGCCCTGGCGCTGCTGCTGCTGGGTTACATCGTCAGTAGGAGGACGTGGAAGCTGCTGACGGGTGTGTGGCGGCGCCGGACCGAGCTGTGCCGCTGCAGGAGGCTGGCTGCAGCCTGCGTGGTCCTCTTCCAGATCAGCGCCGGCGCGCTGGTGGCACCGTCCAGCTGGATCGCTGTGGCTCTTCTCAACGGGAACTACTTTGAGTGCGCGATGAGCGGGACCAACGTGAGCTTTTACAACAAGCGTGTCTGCGGAGACCAAGAGCCGGGGGTGCAGTGTGAGACTGAGCTGCACAGGATCCCCTGCCGGGTGGGCAGCAGCGTCCCGCCGGCGGTCAGAGAAGATGTCCTGCTCACCCTCAGAGCGCAGTCTCAGGTCGGTACTTTAATCCTCTGGTTCAACTACAGGAGGACTGTTTTATTAGATTAACATAAAATAAAAAAAATTAAATCTTGTGCCTGTTTTACAAACTGTCTCAAACTTTGCAGCAGGTGCAGCTCCAAATTTGTAAGTACAGAATGTGACCACATCCTGTTTGTGTCTCATTCAGACTGTAATAAACCATTATGTGGTCCTCATCACACTGACCTGTAACAGTCTGCAGGGTTCAAACATCTTTTTGTTTAGTAGTTCCACGTTCCCTGTGACTCTCAGTGTGATCTGACCTGATGATAATCACTCTCTGCTGACCACAGATCCTGGGCTGGATCCTCATCGCCTCCATCATGCTGTCCAACATGCTGCTCAGCTGTTTGGTCCGGTGCTGCTCCCCCATCAGCTACCTGCAGCTGAAGTTCTGGAGGGCGTACGCTCAGGAGGAGAATAGCCTGATGGACTCACATGTCACCAAACACGCCAAAGAGCTGGCCGACAGGAACCTCCAGAGCTTCTTTGACCAAACACCTCCCGGAGACCTGAAAACCCCGTCCAGCCACGACTGGATGAAGATCTCCTCCCTCTACAAGTTCAGCTCCAAGAAGCTCTACTATAGCATGCTGCACCAGTACGTGGAGAACTACGAGGAAACCGACAACGGCAGGATGAAGATGGCTTCAGTCAAGTCCAGTGAGTCAGCTGACAACAACCCTGCTGTTCTGGATTTTGTGGATGGCGGCATGATGACAATGTGAGGAGGAGTTACAGCATAGAAGGACCGTCTGTGTGAGAGGGAAACCTCAAGAACATCACACAGCTCCGCCTTCCCACACACACACACACACACACACACACACACACACACACACACATACGACATGGGAGGCTGTGGTTCAGATGGTAGAGCGGGTTGGCCACTAATCAGAAGGTGAGTGGTTTGATCCCCAGCTCTTCCTGTCCACAAAGTACAATGTGTCAGAATCGCCCAAAATGGCGACTAAATTCAAAATGGTGGACTTCCTGTCGAGTTGACGTAACGGTGCAATGTAACTTTTTTGTGTGTCGAGGTGTGATACACGTGTCCACCAGATTTCGTGAATTTAGGTAAATGTGGCCGCTGGGGCATCTCTTTAGGGGGCGCTCTCGAGCCATTTGGCCGCGCCCACTTGCGACTCCACTAGAATGCGAAATTTTTCGCCGGGAGACATGTGTGTATTCACTTTCATGAGTTTTTCAATATGATAAAGCCTCCAAAAAGGCAAATCACTTTACGTAAGGATAAGAACGTCGAACGACCAAGAACATTTTTACGAAAAACAATAGGGCTTTCGCACCGATGCTCGGTGCTCGGGCCCTAATAAAAACCTAAGTTCCTTCAGATTCAACCATACTGATCCTGTGTGTCTGCTGTATGACTACCCAGAATGCAGTGCAGCACACAGCAGACTCCATCCATCATCCATCCATCATCCATCCATTATCAATCATCCATCATCCATCCATTATCCATCATCCATCCATCCATCTATCCATCCATCCATCTATCATCCATCCATCCATCCATCCATCCATCCATCCATCCATCCATCCATCATTACATTACATTACATTTCATTTAGCTGACACTTTTATCCAAAGCAACTTACAATAAGTGCATTTCAACCATGAGGGTACAAAACCCAGAACAACAGGAATCAAGTAAGTACAATTTCTTCAAGAAAGCGAAACTACAAAGTGCCATCAGTAAGTGCCATTTTAAGTGCTACTAAAGTTCTACTGTTCAAGGTAAAGTCGGAAGAGGTGTGTTTTTAGTTTGTGGCAGAAGATGTACAGAGTTTCTGCTGTCCTGATGTCATTGAGGAGCTCATTCCACCATTTAGGAGCCAAGACAGCAAACAGTTATGATTTTGTAGAGTGTTTAGCTCAGTGAGGAGCAACAAGCTGATTGGTAGAAGCAGAGCGGAGGGAGTGGGCTGGGATGTAGGGTTTGACCATGTCCTGGATGTAGACTGGACCCGATCTGTTCGCAGCGCGGTACGCAAGTACCAATGTTTTGAAACGGATGCGAGCAGCTACTGGTAACCAGTGAAGGGAGCAGAGGAGGAGCAGGAGGAAGAGGAGGAGGAGGAGGAGCGGAGTAGTGTGAGTGAATTTCGGGAGGTTAAAGACCAGTCGAGCTGCAGCATTCTGGATGAGCTGCAGAGGTGGGATGGTACTAACAGGTAGACCTGCCAGGAGGGAGTTACAGTAGTCCAGACGTGAGATGACCAGAACCTGGACCAGAACCTGCACCAGAACCTGCGCCGCCTTCTGAGTGAGAAGAGGACGTAGTCTCCTGATGTTGTGCAGCATGTATCTACAGGAACGCGTCGTTGCAGTGATGTTGGCGGTAAGAGAGAGTTGACTGTCGAGTGTCACACCGAGGTTCCTAGCAGTCAGGGTCGGGGATAACAGAGTAGTCCAAGGTAGTAGTCAGGTCGAGGGTGGGAGAGTCTTTCCCCGGAAGGAAGAGCAGTTCGGTCTTGTCCATCCAGCCATCCATCCATCCACCATCCATCCATCCATCCATCCATCCATCCATCCATCCATCCATCATCCATCCATCCATCCATCCATCATCCATCATCCATCCAACCATCCAGGCATTCCCCCATATGGAAGGCTGTGGCTCAGAAGGTAGACTGGGTTTCACACTAATCGGAAGGTTGGTGGTTCAATCCCCAGCTCCTCCTGTCCACATGCCTAAGTGTCCTTGAGCAAGACACTGAACCCTAAGTTGCTCCCGATGGTGTACCATCAGTGTGTGAATGTGCTCCTGATGGCAGCACCTTGCATGGTGATCTGTCTCATTAGTGGGTGAATGGGAAAAACATGTTAAAGCGCTATACAAGTACAGACCATTTGATTCATCAATATTTTGCTTGCTGTCTTACAAAATGTGAACAGACACCTTTTAGCATATTAAAACTGTGTTCATTAGAAAAGGATTTAATAAATGCCAATATTGTTAATTTACTAATTCATTGCCCAAATGTATTGAACAGGCTCAGCATGAAACTGATGCCTTTTAATCCTCATCACTTTCACCCTCATGTGGAGGACATATTCCTCTCATGTTGGACGTTTGTCCAATAATTATTACAGTGTCTCATCCTGGCTGTCAGATCAGGTACTCCTAGTCCTCCGCTTGTCTCCTTCTTTTTCTTTGTTCAACTTTACTATTAAACCTTTTATTATTTTTTTTAAGATGAGAAGGTGACAGGATGAAGAGGAGGTGACCAGATGAAGATGAGGTGACAGGATGAAATATTTTCTGTGAAATATTTAAACCTGCTGAGGTTTATGTCAAAGTGAAACTCAACGTGATGTGAAGAAGTTTGTGTGTTTTTTGCAGTGAGAGCACGTTGGGGGGAGGGCGGAGGGGTGCTGACAGAAAGTGGAAGTGAAAGTGTGACATTCTCCGTCAGCCTGCAGTCAGAGATTCAGACATGGATAAGTTTAAGACGGTTGTTAACATGGCCAGCATGCAGACCAACCTGGGCTGCACGCTGGTCGCCCTGCTGACGGCGGGAGGAGAACACATCTTCTCCTCAGTGGTGTTCAGCTGTCCCTGCAACGGGCTCAACTTCGTGTACGGCCTGGTGTTCCTGCTGGTGCCGGCCCTGGCGCTGCTGCTGCTGGGTTACATCGTCAGTAGGAGGACGTGGAAGCTGCTGACGGGTGTGTGGCGGCGCCGGGCCGAGCTGTGCCGCTGCAGGAGGCTGGCTGCAGCCTGCGTGGTCCTCTTCCAGATCAGCGCCGGCGCGCTGGTGGCACCGTCCAGCTGGATCGCTGTGGCTCTTCTCAACGGGAACTACTTTGAGTGCGCGATGAGCGGGACCAACGTGAGCTTTTACAACAAGCGTGTCTGCGGAGACCAAGAGCCGGGGGTGCAGTGTGAGACTGAGCTGCACAGGATCCCCTGCCGGGTGGGCAGCAGCGTCCCGCCGGCGGTCAGAGAAGATGTCCTGCTCACCCTCAGAGCGCAGTCTCAGGTCGGTACTTTGATCCTCCGGTTCAACTACAGGAGGACTGTTTTATTAGATTAACATAAAATAAAAAAGTTGTGCCTGTTTTACAAACTGTCTCAAACTTTGCAGCAGGTGCAGCTCCAGAATGTGACCACATCCTGTTTGTGTCTCATTCAGACTGTAATAAACCATTATGTGGTCCTCATCACACTGACCTGTAACAGTCTGCAGGGTTCAAACATCTTTTTGTTTAGTAGTTCCACGTTCCCTGTGACTCTCAGTGTGATCTGACCTGATGATAATCACTCTCTGCTGACCACAGATCCTGGGCTGGATCCTCATCGCCTCCATCATGCTGTCCAACATGCTGCTCAGCTGTTTGGTCCGGTGCTGCTCCCCCATCAGCTACCTGCAGCTGAAGTTCTGGAGGGCGTACGCTCAGGAGGAGAATAGCCTGATGGACTCACATGTCACCAAACACGCCAAAGAGCTGGCCGACAGGAACCTCCAGAGCTTCTTTGACCAAACACCTCCCGGAGACCTGAAAACCCCGTCCAGCCACGACTGGATGAAGATCTCCTCCCTCTACAAGTTCAGCTCCAAGAAGCTCTACTATAGCATGCTGCACCAGTACGTGGAGAACTACGAGGAAACCGACAACGGCAGGATGAAGATGGCTTCAGTCAAGTCCAGTGAGTCAGCTGACAACAACCCTGCTGTTCTGGATTTTGTGGATGGCGGCATGATGACAATGTGAGGAGGAGTTACAGCATAGAAGGACCGTCTGTGTGAGAGGGAAACCTCAAGAACATCACACAGCTCCGCCTTCCCACACACACACACACACACACACACACACACACACACACACACACACACACACACACACACACACACACACACACACACACACACACATGGGAGGCTGTGGTTCAGATGGTAGAGCGGGTTGGCCACTAATCAGGTGAGTGGTTTGATCCCCAGCTCTTCCTGTCCACATACCTAAGTGTCCTTGGGCAAGACACTGAGCCCCAAGTTGCTTCTGATGGTGTTCCATCGGTGAGTGAATGTGTGTGAATGTACACCTTGACTGGCAGCTCAGTCTCATGAAAGGGTGAATGGAAAACCACGTAAAAGCGCTTTGAGACTGTAAGGTGAGGAGGTACAAGTGCAGACCATTTACATGATCTGATGACAGTCTGAAGAATGCAGCAAAACGTTGTATTTAGTTGAAGGTGAACATGTTGATATTGAAGTAGAAAAATAAAATCCAAAGTGCCTTAAGATTCAACCACACTGATCCTGTGTGTGTCTGCTGAATAAACCTTTTTTTTTTAAGTGAAGATGACAGGATGAAGAGGAGGTGACAGGATGAAGATGAACAGCAGACAGAGAGGAGAGTTGCCTGACATTCACTTGTTTACCATCTGTGGTGTTCAACAGGATGTGTTTAATCATGTTGGTACACTGAAGAACTCACCACTTCCTTTTTACTGATGTCAGACTGAACAGATGAGAACATTAGTGATGAAACTTGTGTGTCTATGAAACACGTGACAGTACTGCACACACACATTTAGCCTGTCTGTAGTCAGTGTGAGGATGATGATGATAAAGAGCGTGATCTGGATGATACACAGCAGCCTCAGGACTTCCTCCTGTGGGACTCCAACAGTAAAAACCACTAAGAGGATGTGAGCACTTCCTCATCCCCTCTCCGTCCTCTGCTCTGATGTGGTCTCCATGGAAACGCCTCAGTAGATCGGTCGTATGCTGCAGGATTTACTTCATGTAGAACTTTCCCTTCTCGGTTTCACGTGTTCCCGCTGCAGGTTTATGACTTGTATCTGAAGAGAATTTTTTTTTTCCATATCAATAAAAGAGAGTCACAGTAAACAGAACCAGCTGCAGAACATGTGTACAGCTGTTTCCTTCTTGTTACCAGTGTGAGATAGTTTTAGGCTGCAGTCAAGATGACATCACAGTCACAAGACACCAGACCGTAATCAGAAAGTGGACCAGCAGGATTTCTGTTGATGCGTGTCTGAATAGAGCTGCAGGATGTAAACAGAGAGGAAGAGTTGTTCGGGCTGGGCTGAACCGCTCTGTTAGGATCAGAGACATATGGAGAGAAGGAGGGGGGAATGAGGGAGGGGGTGAGGCAGGGAGTGAGGGAGTGTCAGATTGAGTGCAGGAGGAGCCTGGAGTGAAGACAGGCAGATGAAGGGAGGGGCCCTCTGTCCTCAGCAGACAGGAATGACTGCAGGCTGCAGACACACACTCTCCGTTGTTGTGTTCCGGTTATGTTTCGTTCCTCCCGGTTGTTCCTGACGGTTCCCGGCCGAAACCATGGACAACTTCCAGACCGTCCTGCGCTTCTTCCTGAACCAGAAGTCCACCATCGGCTACAGCTGCATGGCTCTGCTGACGATCGGCGGGGAGCGGGC
The DNA here is from genome assembly GCF_029030835.1 of Brachyistius frenatus. Classification (NCBI taxonomy): domain Eukaryota; kingdom Metazoa; phylum Chordata; class Actinopteri; family Embiotocidae; genus Brachyistius; species Brachyistius frenatus. The sequence goes on along the minus strand of NW_027210770.1, from coordinate 468,832 downwards.
TTTCTCCATGGTCTCCTTCCAGTGTCCGTGCAACCACGACCAGAACTTCGCCTACGGGCTGACGTTCCTGCTGGGCCCCGCCGTGGTGCTGCTGGTCCTCGGCCTGTTCTTCAGCAGCCGGCTGTGGCGGCTGTACACCGGCTGCTGCCTCAACCCCATGAAGCTCTGCCCCCGCGGCAACTGCTGCAACTGCCTCCGAGCATTCACGAGTATTTTCACCAGAGCGTGCGTGGCTCCGATCATGTGGCTCTCCGTGGCGCTGCTCAACGGGACCTTCTATGAGTGCTCTGTCAGCGGGCTGGACGACAACCTGGTGGTGGATCTGTTCTGTAAGAACAAGACGCTGAAGTGCCGGGAGGAGCTGGCTCGGGTTCCCTGCGACCGATCCAAACTGTCCAAGGACGAGCGCATGGAGCTGCTGCTGATGTTCAGGGCCCAGTCGCAGGTAGGAAACACACACACCTGCTCTGAGAGAGAACTGACACTCGGCATTACACTCCAACCCTGATGATGTCACAATGATGTCATCAGGCTGCAGAGGTCAAACACCAAAACACAAAGCCTGCATTACAAACGGGAAATGTGGAGGTCAGAGGTCGAGGGTGTTTATGAGGCAGGGAGGGTCTGATGGACAATGAACTCCAGCTGCATTATGGGAAATGTAGGATCCAATGGGAGTTTCTTCGTGTTTAAATTTTAATAAATTTTGCCCGCTCCTGTAACTTTATTAAAAGTACCTAAAAAGACTTAAACACTTAAAGTCAAAAGATAAATTTAAACTTGGGCCACTGACGTGAGACTGAATCCCAGGTGCCTCGTCCCCTCTCTAATCTCCCATCACTGGGGGCGGCACGGTGGTGCAGTGGTTAGTATTGTCACCTCACAGCAAAAAAGGTTCCGGGTTCGAATCCGGTCCTGGGCCTTTCTGTGCGGAGTTTGCATGTTCTCCCTGTGCTTGCGTGGGTTCTCTCTGGGTTCTCCGGCTTCCTCCCATCATCCAAAAACATGCACCTCAGGTCAGGTTACCTGGCGCCGCGCTAGTGGCAGCCTGCTGCAGCATCTCCCCCCTGAGAGCCCCTCCCCCCCCCTGCTGTAGCGAAGACATTTCCCCTCGGGGATTAATAAAGTGTATAAAATCAAATAAAAATGAAATCATGCACCTTGACAGCGTCTCCTGTTCCCGCTGTGTGTCGGCAGATCCTGGGCTGGTGCATCGTTATCCTCGCCGCCGTTGTCGGCCTCCTGGGGACCTGCTGCAAAAACTGTCGCTCCAAGGTCAGCTACCTGCAGCTCACTTTCTGGAAGCGCTACATGCAGAAGGAGAAGGAGCGCTTCGACGACTACGCCACCAAGCTGGCCGAGAGGAACCTGCACAGCTTCTTCGAGAACAAGAACCCGGATCCGTTTACTTTCCCCGACCACAAGGCGTGGGAGGAGATCTCCGCTCACTACACCTTCTCCAGGAGCGAGCAGTGCTACAGCACCTTGCAGCGGTACGTGGAGAGGAGCGACCGGGACTTCTCCCTGGAGAAGAGGCCCGTCATGGAGCTGGAGGATGGAATACCGATGATTTAAACTGTTCATCAGCGATTAAGCACGGACGCTGCAGGAAGTGACAGACGGAGAAGACACCGTGACTCTCATCTCTGTTGGTCCTCCAGTCTGTCTACTGCATGTGAAAGTCTGACTCAGGAAAAAACGCACACAGCTGCCTTTAAGCACGTTAACCAAAGAAGGAGGTCTGTTCCACGCTGGTGGTTCGACCTCCACACGACCTCTGTAACACTGCATGCATTTAACACCTTCGATTACTAATATTGATAATAAATGTTGTCTAACTTCAAATTTGCAAATTAACTTTTAAACTAAGTTGAAGTTTAAAGAAATGAGCTCAACACCAACTTGAAACGTGTCGTTCTGTTACAGTGTAGTGATTTTAATCAGTAAACCTCTGATAAACAGCATTATGTTTACAGCAACAAACATGCACACGTTGTACACAAGACTTACATGCGAGTATTTCCTTATATACGCTGTAAATTTTATACTTCAGACTGCACTCTCAGACACTCACTGAGTGACAAGTTGATGTTAACATCAAACAAACCTAAAATCAGGACTAACACACTCATCTGTATAAACTAGAATCACCATGTAGAGGTTGTCTGCCTCCTCCGACCACTCAGGGTGGAGTTTCTACATCATCCACCTCTCATGAACAAAATAACCCCTACAATAACTACACAGACGGAACTGGTACAATTTACTTACTGTACGTCATCTACTCTCAAGTCAGGGACAGTTTACACAGAGTTTAATCCTTTAACTGGTGGAGACAAGTGTTTCCAAGGGAGTTTCCCAGCATGCATGCCTGGGCATGTGTTGCCATAGTAATTAGTTGGCTTCTGATTTTTCTACAAATAGAGAAATGTGACCAATATGTTAGTGAAGGCAATTAGTGAACCTTTTTGAGCTCAAACCTTTCTTTGTTTCCAGCAGCATGTGAAGACATTAAAAGAGTATAAAGAGAGAGTATACAAAAATTGGGAAGATGTGAAAATGTAAATAAGAACAAAATTAAATAAAAATTAACAATTAACAATAAACAAAAACGAAAAAATAGACCAGAGACAACATCAAATGTTGAAACTGAGAAATATTCTTAGTTTTATAAAAAAAAAAAAAAATTTGCTCACTTTGAATTTGATGGCAGCAACACGTTTCAATAAAGTTGGGAAAGGGTCATCTTTATTATTGTCCTGCATCACCTCTTCTTTTAACAACACTGTAAATGTTTGGGAACTGAAGAGACCAGTTTCTGGAGTTTTTCCTTTGTCATATTTTTTCATTTCATTATGCTCCAAATGTTTTTCAATGGGTGACAGGTCTGGACAACAACCTGGATGGTCCTTCTCCTCTTTAGTACAGAGGATGGGGCATCCATCATTTTCAAAAATAATCTAAAATTTGTATTAATCCGACCACAGGACAGTTGTCCACTTCACCTCAGTCCATCTTCAATGATCTCTGGTCCAGAGAAGGCGGTGGTGTTTCTGGATCATGTTTCTATCTGGTTTCTTCTTTGGAGAGTTTTAACATCATTTGTGGATGCAGCGATGAACTGTGTTCACAGAAGATGGTTTCCACAAGTGTTCCTGAGCCCATGCAGTGATTTCCACTCCAGAATAGTGCGTTTTTAATGCAGTGCTGCCTGAAGGCCCGAAGATCACCACCATCCAATATTGGTTTCCAGCCTTGTCCCTTGTGTTCAGAGATTTCTCCAGATTCTCTGAATCTTTTAATGATATTATGAACCGTAGACGATGAAATCCACTAATTCTTTGTAGTTTTACGTTGGGGAAGTTTACAAAGACTGGACGGGGTTCAGAGCAGAGCAATGAGACTGTGAGAACTACTCCAGTAAACACTCTGTGGGTAGGAGCTGCAATGACAACTGAGAAGAAAGAAACAGCCATTAATGGAACTGGACTCAACTGAAAGGATTTGGAAACAGCCCACCGCTAAGGTTAGAAATGAATCCTGGGAGGAGACTGAGAAATGAACGAGAGGTTGGATGGAAAACAGAAAAGATGAGTCTCTAGGGTTTCACCTTCAGGTCATGTTTCAAGTAACTGTCCTCCAGTGATTCTCCCTGATCCACATGTTAATGTGCAGCTTCTGGTCAGTACGACATTATTACAAGGAATGGGTGAAGAGGTGCGGTACTGATGGGTTCCTGCTCAAATGAGTGTTAGAGGCAGTGAACAAGCAGATCAACTGATGGAGTCAGGAGTAGAAGAAGAAGAGGTGGAGCTGAGGCCTGGCAGAAAGAGAGCGATGAAAACGTCACTAAAGATCCAGAAGTATTTAGATGAAAACCAGTATTCAGATAAACCAACACCATCAATCTACATACAAAAGGTGGCGGTATACACCATTAAAGCTGGTTTATTAAACAATAAATCAGAAGAAGCAGAAGAAGACGACGACGAAGAAGACGTTGTCAGTTGACAGCAGAGTGGCAGTGACGCTGGATGTTGAAAACAGCAGAAACACCGTCAGCTCTGAGCGTCTCTTCGTTCCTATATTAGATCCATTCAAAGCTTCAAACATTCACATCTCTCCCGAACGAACAGCGCGCAGCTAACTGTAGCTAGCTGCTATCAGACCAAACAGCGGAGCACCGATATCGTCGATCACCGTCGAGTCGCTGGAGGCGGCTGAGCACCATCAAGCGCACGCGGCGTGTCAGCATCAGCACAGCGGTGATGATCGTACCGAGTTCCAGATAACCTGCCGCCGCACAAAATGACAGACTACGCCGAAGAGCAGAGGAACGAGCTGGAAGCCTTAGAGGCCATCTACCCGGACTCGTTCACAGGTCGGAGCTGCTGCAGTAACGTAGACACGAGCGCGCAGCTAGCTCACAGCTAGCAGCTGGACGGTGCTTCTGAGTTTAAAGAGAGATGCAGCTAACGTGGTTTTCTCCCTGTAGTTTAACATTAATGTGGCTCCCTGTAGTTTAACATTAATGTGGCTCCCTGTAGTTTAACATTAATGTGGCTCCCTGTGGTTTAACATTAATGTAGATGGGAGTTTAGAGCTGCACGCCGGGACTGAGAAGCTGTTCCTGTCGGCCTGCCACTACATTACATTACCCGGATGATAAACCAAAGTCCATTCATATTCCGTGTGATTCTTCTCAAACTGAGAAACTCCTCGTAAAATCGATTCTCGCACAGGTTTCCTGAAGTCCCCGTAGGGTGGTGTTTAAGTCGGCACGTACAGAGTAGATACTTAAGTTCACTGCGTAATAATAAATATGATGTTTATAGAGATAACGGGGTCAGTGGTCATGACAGCTACTCAGGTTTTTAATGATAAAACTGAAGAGACAGCTGGACTTCCTGGCGGGAGTTTATTATTATTCTGAACTGAATTTCCTCCACAGAATGAGACATTGTCCGTGACAGTCTGCAGAGCAGTCATCAAATGGTCTCATCAGTTTATGGAACATTAAAGTAAACCTGTGAGTCCAGCAGCAAGATGTCGCTCTGATGGTTCTGGTTCTGTGTGTCCGCAGTGCTCTCAGAAGATCCCACCAGCTTCACCATCAATGTGACGTCGGACGCAGGGGAGCACGGTGAAAGTGAGTCCGCTGCGTGACTGTGTGATGAAGACTCGGGTCATGATGATGAACTTTGAAGATAAGTTTGGTGATATGAATGGTCTGTTTTCTGTTTGCAGCTGTTGAAGCGACTTTAAAGTTCACGTATGTGGGGAACTACCCGGATGAGCCTCCGCTGTGGGAGATCCACTCCCAGGAGAACCTGGAGGACAGAGACATGGAGGACATCCTCAGCTTCCTGCAGCAGCAGGTCTGTCCTCACGTCCAATGCAGTGAACGTGCTGCTGTTCAGTCCGACAAGTCTTCTCTGCAGAGTTAACCAAATATTACGACCTGAAAATATGCGAACTAATGGAGCTGTTAGACTTAAGACAGACACTCGGTTCAGTGTGGATCCACTCTGAAATAATAATAATATGTTATTACAGGCCTGGAGGAGATGACTAATAAGTTGCTGTCTGATGCACATATAAAGAAGTGTAATAATAACGAACTCTGTGTGTGCGTTCCTGTGCAGGCAGAAGAAAACCTGGGTATGGTGATGATCTTCACGCTGGTCACAGCTGTTCAGGAGAAACTCAATGAGATCGTGGACGCGATGAAGAACAGGCGAGAGGAGGAGAAACGGAGGAAAGACAGGGAGGCAGAGGAGGCAGAGAAGGTGGGAACACTACTCACGTGTGTGTGTGTAGTGTGTCTGTGTTTATGTGTGTGTGTGTGTGTGTGTGTGTGTGTGTGTGTGTGTGTGTGTGTGTGTGTGTGTGTGTGTGTGTGTGTGTGTGTGTGTGTGTTCTCCTGCAAGGACATCATACAGCTGCATCACCGTGGAGCTCACTTCCTGCTAAAACCAACACAGCTTCAGAACCTGTGGCACAGATGTCCTGCGACAAACACACAACAGCATCACCACACTGATACACAACATACCCATCAAACAAACACACTTCTAACACATCATGGAGCAAACGGAGTATGTGTTCCAGTACAGAACATTCAGATCCTAAAAAAAACAATGATCACGTTACTTCTGGTACAATCTTCCTGCCATGATGAGCTGAAGTCGCCCTCCATAACAGCAGGTGGCGCTATGATGAGTCAGTTTAAATGTGCCAGTGTTCTGTCTGTCTGCTCAGGTATGAGTTCATCCCACGGACTGTATATTAAAGTGTTTGTAGCTTCAGGGTCTGAAAAATTTGGAAATATGCTGCATTACCAGCGAGTGCCACTAGAGGTCGGCTCCAAAAAGCCTCCGGCTCCATAGACTCCCATTCAACTTCTCTCATCAAATCCAAAGTGAATAAAATGTGTCCATCAGTTATCTCGGTGTTGTTAGCTAAAGTCACTCCTTCTTATTAGTTTTCTGGAGGTCCATCTGAAAATAATCCCTCATTCATTAGAAAAGAAGATTCAAGAAGACCTGTTTTTGGGGGCGTGTCTGTTTGATTGACAGGTCTGTGGTGCAGTCAGGTTACAGCTATCGGTGGGCGGGATGTAGTATCTTCAGGTTTCTAATCAGATCACCGCTGGCTCCTCCCCCAGCTTTCATGTGACTCCAGGAGTCACATGTTTTTGTCCATTTTAGGTAGTCAATGTGAATTTCTAAGGTGTAGCTCTCAGCTGCCTCTGAGTTGTGAATTTATTTCTGGAGGTCCATAAATCAAATGGGTCCACATGTATTTTTTGTCATCATCAGTGATGGACCTGACAGAAAATGCTGCATCGTTTGTCCCAGAGAGCTTTACAGTGTCCGTCCAGGTTTCTGTTTTTGACCTGTCAATCAAACAGCCCTTCCCCCAAACATATGTGCGTTAGAGTCTTATGTAGGGGTGATGAATTATTTCCAGAAGGAGGGAGTTTATCTCATGACACCATGATGACTTGTGGAAAACATTTTCCTGACTTTGTGTTTCAGGAGGGAACTTAATGCTTTTTCAGTGGGAATCTGTTGGAGCCTCTAGTGGCCCTCAGTGGTACTACACTGTAAGGCACTTTTTCTAGGCTTTTCAGACCCAGAGTCTATGATCATTTTCATATATAGTCTGAGGCAGAAACAAAGCACATTTAAACTGACTCAGAGCACCACCTGCTGGTATGGGGGACGGCTCATCGGCAGGAAAGACGGCCAGAAATCACATGATATGTTTAGTAAACATGCTGTTTTTAGTGAACTTGTCTGACAGGTATGTTGTATTTCAGTGTGTTGATGCTGTCGTGTGTTTGTGCAGGACATCTGTACCACAGGTGTGTTGGTTTTTAGCAGGACGTGAGCTCCATTTAACGACAAGCAGAGCGGAGACTTCCTGTCCTCTGACTTCAGATGTTTTGTTTTGTTGTTTTTTGTTTTGTTTTGCTTTGTTATGTTTAATTTCATTTAGTTTTGTTATTCGTTTCGTTTTAATCGTTTTGTGTTTTGTTTGGATTTGTTTAGTTTTATTTTTGTTTGCTTTGGTTAGTTTTGTGTTTGTTGTGTTTCATTTCGTTTTGTTTTAATCGTTTTGCTTTGATTTGTTTTGTTTTATTTTGTTCAGGTCGAGGTCAGTAACAGGAAGTTAAGTTCATTGCTGGTTGAAGAAGTGACGTCATACATGTAACACGCATTTTGTGTGTTTGACAGGTGGCGTTCCAGGGCACCGTGGTCACCATTGAAAACTTCCTGGCGTGGAAAGCTAACTTTGAGATCGACATGGACGAGCTGAGGAGGAAGAGGCAGAAAGAGGAGGAGCAGGCGGGAAAACACAAACTGACCGGTAAACGGGCTCTCCGACTCCTCTCTGCAACGACGACCTCATAAATACACAAACATGTACAACAGGTGTGATGTTTCCTTACCAGGTAAACAGCTGTTCGAGACGGACCACAACCTGGACACCTCCGACATCCAGTTCTTGGAAGACGGTAAACAAACCTTTGTTGGTTTAAAGGAATATGAAAGTAATGCAGATGACTGAATATTAAAGTGTGTTGTTGTCACATCGTAGGAAATGTTTAAATACCTGAATCTCAACATGTCTGACCTGCTGTCTTCTTCTGCAGCTGGAAACAACGTGGAAGTGGACGAGTCCCTCTTCCAGGACATCGAGGACTTGGATTTGGACGAGGACGACCCGGACTTTGACCCTTTAGAGATGGGCAGCGATGAGGACTGAAGCAGGACGGAGACAGAGGACTGCTGGGGACGTCAGGACCGCACTGACCAGACACACCAAGAAGCTCAGCTTTTATTTTGAAAGACTCTTGAGTAGATGGAGAGGAAACACCGACAGGGTTATTGTTCTTTTAACAATTAAACTCCCTGAGAAACATATGTCTCCGCTCTGGTGATGTTTGACATGAAGGTTGTCCCGGTGACAGAACAGAGAGACGGCAGGACAGAGAGACTTCAGGACAGAGAGACAGTGAAAAGTCAGGCTGGAGAGACGGCAGGACAGAGAGACAGTGAGACATCAGGACAGAGACATCAGGCAGTTTTATATTTACACTTCATTAAATGTACACTGTAGTTTCCTAAAGAATCCCACAATGCACTGCTTCAGCTGGGCTAACAGGTAAAAGTGATTGTTGTGTGTCAGACAGCCACAGATCAGCCTGTCCCATGTGGAGGTGGTTTTCTGCGACAGCAGGGGGCGCTGTGGAGGCTTCGGCACACATCAGGATGAAAGACCAACAGACGTGTTCTCAGTGCATCACTGTTTAATACGAAGAACTGAATCACATACAGGATATTATAAAAATAGATTTACATGTGGCAGTGTGTCATCACAGAACCAGAAACAGAGGGAATACTCCCGTCTCCACTGAGACGACGTCATCATGACATCATCACAGACTGTCTCGTGTGTCCACATCCATCAGAGCCGTCCTCCCTGTCAGTCCGTCCACGGGAACCTGTTGCGTTCAGGACCCCTGAGGTTCAGAGGAGGAGGGACCGGGTCCTGGTTCTCAGGGAGGGTTCAGGTCCAGAGCAGGTCCGTCTGGTGTCAGTGTTTAGACGAGTGAGGTCAGTGAGGTCACAGGATAACCAACATGGTGTACTTCATCACATCTGTAAGAACACGTCAGACAGGTGTGTCTCTGATGACATCATGTGATGACACACCTGCACCTCCTACATCAAGGTGTACACAACATTCAGAATCTCTGGGCCTGAACAGAACTTCACCTGGTTCCCCCCGAGCAGATGGTGTTGAGGTTAAGCTCCAGTCTGACTCCATCAGGTCATGTGACTCTGGAGGACCTCAGGTGGACTGTCCTCTCCTGACGTGACCCCGGAGCAGACAGAACCGTGAACCCGACCTGAATCTGTGATACTGTGAACTCGCCTCGTACCGAACAGTGACTGTCATGTGACAGAGGACCCGGCTGGAGACAGACAGCACTGCACTTTGGAAAACAGCAGTAGAGTGTAAAGTGTAACAGACTGAAATGGAGAAAGACTGAATCACATGTTTTCTGTACACGTCATTATCATGAAGCTGCAGCTGTGTGATCACTGAATGTCCCTGATGTCCCAGATGAAGGACAGAGGGAAGTCCTTCATCTCTCGGTGGAAGACCTCGTCGAACCTCTCGTTCTGGGCCACGGTGAAGTGGTTCTTCCAGTCCCCGATGGTTCCTGGAAGAAGACAGAGAGGATGTTACAACTGAGGGACAACGCCGACTCAGCAGCTCTTCATCTCACTCTTCTGTTTCCAGCTCGGACGAGTCACATGTCCCGTGTCCCACATATTGAGGCGATGTCTCACATTTTGATTGGATGTAGTTTTTAAACTTTAACTCTGCAGGACAGACACTTTTAATAAAATCTACTACAACAGAAACATCCCTACTGAAACTCAGAGACAATGAGCAGAAAGAAGTCTGCAGCGCCCCCTATCGTCCAGCTCAGCAGGCTGGACTGCTCAGACTCCCTCAGCGTTGGGAACGTGTCCCACATTGTCCCACACAAACATACTTTGTGCCTCAAACTTGTGCTGTGTTCCAGATGTTGTACTTCTGTACTAACTCTCTCTATTCTGAGTGCATCAGTGTGTTCACACTGCCAGTACAGAAACATCAGAAGTACCAAGATGAAGCACTCAGAACGCTCCAAAAAAAGAACTCTGGACACTTTCCACCCTCTCTTGGCTCCGTAAAGGAAAGAGTGGGACCTCCAACGTAAAGGATTTTCAAATTAAAGCATCTGAGGAAGCTGCAGCTGTTCCTGAACACAAAGTGTTTCTTTTCCACTGCTGCTGCTGGACAGAAGAATCAGTGTGTTTATTGAGTGTGTTAAACAGAGAGCACAAAAACATGTTGATTTCTGGGTAAAATAATTAAAGCTGCAGATACTTTGGAGGGTGATGTGTTCACATGATGAGGTAAATGTTAGGTAAGAGTCCTAACATGGAAGAGTACTATTAGTAGGTTTACTGAGGGAGGATGTCATCTGGAACACAGCAGAACTCTGGATCAGAGGATGGATGATGTGTCTGCTGCCCCCTCGTGGCCACAGAGAGGTATTACAGCCCCTGTGGAGAGCAGTGGAGATGTGCAGGCTCCTGCAGCTCCCGGTGGTATTATACTGTATCAGTAGGTACCATCACAATGATGAGATGACATGAGTCTTCAACTGAACCTCACTGAAGCTGATCATGTGATCATCTTCATACCTGCTCATCACCACCTGCTTCAGCCTCTGTGCCCATGAGGTCAGAGTTAACAGCGCCATGGAGACAATCAGTGAAGCAGGAAGTAGTCACCTTTTCTCATGAAGCGGCCCTGGTGGTGGTTCAGCAGCTCACCGGGGACCTGCTCGTAGCTGGCCTGAGGGATCTTCTTCATGTTGTGGAAAGTGCTGTGTGTCACCACGCTGGTCAGCTGATCATCACTCAGGTCTTTACCCAGGAACACAGAGATCCTGTGGATGGCTGACTGCAGGTCCTGAAAACACAGACACACAGCACACACTGAGTCACACTCACACTGACTATGGTGAACACCGTGTCACATCTTCCAAAAGATCACACTAATGTAAAGTCGTACTTGAATCATTTCTTCATATGTGATGAACAGCATGTTCATGTCCTCCCTGTGTGTGTACCAGGTCTTCACGTGTTCAAACCAGCTGCTACCGAACACTAAGAACAACACGACATGTCAGCATCACACCAGAGATAGCGCAACACAACGAGAGACAGAAGAAGAAGAAGAAGAACAAGAAGAAGAAGAAGAAGAAGAAGAAGGCTCCGCCCACCGTCTCCTCTCATGAACTTCTCAAAGAAGTCGTCGAAGTCTTTCGGGGTCTCCAGCATGTTGGCCAACTTGTGGAAGTGGAAATAAGACACCAGGACGTCTTTGGGGTTCCTCGCCACGTAGATCACCTGGAAGACGTTGATACGTTTTGATCCGATATCTCCAACATAACCTGCCCTGGACCAGCTTAAGTTTGCAGCATCAGTTACCATGGTGATCTAGCCACCTTAAAAGAGAGCCAGTTTGGTGACACTGACAACCCTTTAGTCTCAACATACCTCGCTAACCCACTGATCTCATTTCGTAGTTCACCCCTCTGTTAACTGTCCTGTTTACTGTCCTGTTTACCCTCCTGTTAACTGTCCTGTTTACTGTACTGTTTACCCTCCTGTTAACTGTCCTGTTTACTATTTACTGGTATGTTTACTGTAATGTTTACTGTCCTGTTTACCCTCCTGTTAACTGTCCTGTTTACTGTACTGTTTGCTGTCCTGTTTACCGTCCTGTTAACTGTCCTGTTTACTATCCTGTTTACCCTCCTGTTAACTGTCCTGTTAACTGTCCTGTTTACTGTCCTGTTTACCCTCCTGTTAACTGTCCTGTTAACTGTCCTGTTTACTGTCCTGTTTACCCTCCTGTTAACTGTCCTGTTTACTGTCCTGTTTACTGTCCTTTTTACTGTCCTGTTTACTGTACTGTTTACTGTCCTGTTTACTGTACTTTTTACTGTCCTGTTTACTGTACTATTTATTGTCCTGTTTACTGTACTGTTTACTGTCCTGTTTACCATCCTGTTTACTTTAATGTTTACTGTTGACTGTCCTGTTTACTGGACTGTTTACTTTACTGTTTACTGTCCTGTTTACTGTTTACTTTTAAATGTTGACTGTCCCGTTTACTGTTGACTGTCCTGTTTACTGTTAAATGTTTACTGTCCTGTTTACTGTCCTGTTTACTGTTTTGTTTACTGTTGACTGTTGAATGTCCTGTTAACTGTTTACTGTTGACTGTCCTGTGTCTGTTCACTGTTTACTGTCCTGTTTACTGTTGACTGTCCTGTTTACTGTTAAATGTTTACTGTCCTGTTTACTGTTGACTGTCTTGTTTACAGTTTACTGTCCTGTTTACTGATGACTAACCTGTTTACTGTTGACTGTCCTGTTTACTGTTGACTGTCCTGTTTACTGTTTACTGTCCTGTTTACTGCTGGCTGTCCTGTTTACTGTTCACTGTCCTGTTTACTGTCCTGTTTAATGTTGACTGTCCTGTTTACTGTTCACTGTTTTTACTGTTGACTGTCCTGTTTACTGTTCACTGTTGACTGTCCTGTTTACTATTTACTGTCCTGTTTACTGTCCTGTTTAATGTTGACTGTTCTATTTACTGTCCTGTTTACTGTTAACTGTCCTGTTTACTGTTTACTGTCCTGTTTACTGTTCACTGTCCTGTTTACTGTTCACTGTTGACTGTCCTGTTTACTATTTACTGTCCTGTTTACTGTTTACTGTTGACTATCCTGTTTACTGTCCTGTTTACTGTTTACTGAGTTTAATACTGCTGCAGGGACAGACTGCCCAGTGTAAATATGACATCATCAGTGTGAGGCTGTGTTTTCATGCAGGAACCCTCCTGAGGCCTGAAATCGTATTTCTGATATCATGTTCCTCCTGCACTCTGAAACATAACAACATGCTTCAGACTGAAGTGTAACATTCAGTCTGAAACTAAAGTGAGGAATGAACTCATCATAGATCTCATCTGAATCCGAGGCTGGGGTCGTTTCCCTGTCATGCTTCACAGAGGATGAAGCTTTTCCTGTTTCTTGTGTCTCTGGGTTAGACTGTGTTTTACTGTCCAACAGTACAAATAGCTCAGAGAGGAAGCACTCAGAGGAGGAATGTGAAACCCTGTTCACAGATCTGATGAAGCCTCCTTTATCTCCCAGAACAGGAGCGTGACCTTTGAACCCCTCCGCTGCACAAAGGGATATCTGTGTCCATACAGATCAGACAGGCAAGTCAAGTCCGGGAACTTCGTCTTTCAGAAACGTCCCCGCCCCCTTTTGAAGGAAAACAAACGACTCTCTCCGTAGACTTCAATGTAAAACAGCGTTACTAAATTAATCCGTTGTAAACCAGCGGCTCAACGTGACTTTAGAAATGCACGGCGGCACCTTCTCTAGGTTTTATATTTCTACTCTGCCTGCCAGAGAACACGCTGGGTAGATAAACAAGTTTAATTTGACCCCTCCTTAGTCACTTCAGTCTTCCCTTCTGCAGAGTGGTGCCATAGAGCTCTTCTATCAGGCCATAACTGGGAAACAAATCAGAGATAAGAGTTTTTCACATCACCGTTGGTGCAATTAACTACACAGCAACTCTTTGGCACAGCGTTATTATTTAAACCGGTTAGTTTAAAGCAGAAGTCTCAACTTCCTCCGATTCTCCGTTGATGTCAATGCAACGCAATGTCAATGTTTTCCCCCGGAAAGGGGCGAGGCCATGAGAGCCCGCCCTGGATGACGAAGCGTCGGTCTGATCTACGGAAACAAGGAACAGGTGAAATGTTCATGTGATATATCTTTAATGTTTAACTCTGTGGAGACCTGCTGGAGCTGCAGCGGTCCTACCAGGGACAGGTGAGACACACCTGGTCAGAGCGCACCTTACTGACACTGACACACTGATGAACACACAGACACACTGATGAACACCTGGACCTGCAGAGGTCCTACTAGGGACAGGTGAGACACACCTGGTCAAAGCTCACCTTTCCCTTCTTGTGGTTCAGAGCCGCAGGGAGGAAGTGGTGCTGCAGGTGTGTGACTCGGAGGCGGGGCGACGGAGCCACGATGAAGGCCTGTCTGTGACCTTTGACCTCGATCCAGGGGATGATATCAGCGTTGGAGTGCTTGCTGAGCCCACTGATGGCCGACACGTCGCCCTGCGCCTCCAGGAGGAGCAGGATCTGCTGCATCCAGATGGTCCCTGTCAGCAGGAGAGAGACGGGTCAGAACTTCCTCCTATTATCACCTCATCATCAGCACCTCCTCATCACATCAGCAACTCCTCATCAGCACCTCATCTCTGCCGGGGTTCAGGAGGAGGTCAACTCTCTGGATGAGAACACCCTCCCTCCCCCTCTACAGTCCCTGTTTGGCTACAGATTAATTTGACCCTCTGCTCTATTCCCCCCTTCTCCTCCCCCTGTACCACCCCTCCTCTACAGTATGTGTCTTTCTCCTCTCTCCTCCTCTCCCCCCTCCTCTACAGAACATGCCTTTCTCCTCTCTCCTCCTCTCTCCTCCTCTACAGTACCCCCTCCCTCTACAGTATGTGTCTTTCTCCTCTCCCTCCCTCCCCCTCTTCTACAGTACCCCTCCCCTCTCCCCCTTCACCCTCCCTCTATAGTACGTGTCTTTCTCCTGTCTAACTGATTCTCTCCAGCCTGTTCAGAGGAACATCCATGTGAGCTGTTGAACATATGATCAGTGTTGTTCTTCGTCTCTCTGCTGGGCTCAGAGTCTCAGTCTGCTCATCATCATCATCATCATCATCATCATCATCATCATCATCATCATCATCATCATCATCATCATCGTCATCATCTTCCTCACCTGATTTGGGGTATGTGACGACGAACACGTCAGAGTCCTGGATGTCCAGGTGGTAGATCTGGTCCACGTCGTCCGGGTCGTGAGTGCCGCGGATCAGCTTGAAGCCTCTGTGTGGTATCAGTTCATGTTCTGGAGTCGGCCCTTCATTTATCTCCATGACGGCTGAAACAGTCACAGATCAGGAGTGAGTTTCTGTTCTGGAGCTCCCTGCAGTCTGATCCTCAGCCTTAATATCATCTATTGATACTCATCCTGATCACATATTTACATTAATATCATCTATTAATACTTATCCTGTTCACATGTTGACATTAATTTCATCTATTAATACTCATCCTGTTCACATGTTTACATTAATATCATCTATTAATACTCATCCTGATCACATGTTTACATTAATATCATCTATTAATACTCATCACATTCACATGTTTACATCAATATCATCTGTTAATACTCATCCTGATCACATGTTGACATTAATATCATCTATTAATACTCATCCTGTTCTCATGTTTACATTAATATCATCTATTAATACTTATCCTGATCACATGTTTACATTAATATCATCTATTAATACTCATCCTGATCACATGTTTACATTAATATCATCTATTAATACTCATTCTGTTC
The DNA here is from genome assembly GCF_029030835.1 of Brachyistius frenatus. Taxonomy (NCBI): domain Eukaryota; kingdom Metazoa; phylum Chordata; class Actinopteri; family Embiotocidae; genus Brachyistius; species Brachyistius frenatus. Next base: position 453,222 of record NW_027210770.1, on the reverse strand, counting down.
TCATGTTTACATTAATATCATCTATTAATACTCATCCTGATCACATGTTTACATTAATATCATCTATTAATACTCATCCTGTTCACATGTTTACATTAATATCATCTATTAATACTCATCCTGTTCACATGTTTACATTAATATCATCTATTAATACTCATCCTGATCACATGTTTACATTAATATCATCTATTAATACTCATTCTGTTCTCATGTTTACATTAATATCATCTATTAATACTCATCCTGTTCACATGTTTACATTAATATCATCTATTAATACTCATCCTGATCACATGTTTACATTAATATCTATTAATACTCATTCTGTTCTCATGTTTACATTAATATCATCTATTAATACTCATCCTGATCACATGTTTACATTAATATCATCTATTAATACTCATTCTGTTCTCATGTTTACATTAATATCATCTATTAATACTCATCCTGATCACATGTTTACATTAATATCATCTATTAATACTCATCCTGTTCTCATGTTTACATTAATATCACCTATTAATATTCAGCCTGATCACATGTTTACATTGATATCATCTATTAATACTCATCCTGATCACATGTTTACATTAATATCATCTGGTAATACTTACCCTGTTCACATGTTTACATTAATATCATCTATTAATACTTATCCTGATCACATCTTTACATTATTATCATCTATTAATACTCACCCTGATCACATCTTTACATTAATATCATCTATTAATACTCATCCTGTTCGCATGTTTACATTAATATCATCTATTAATACTCATCCTTTTCTCATGTTTACATTAATATCATCTATTAATACTCATCCTGATCACATGTTTACATTAATATCATCTATTAATACTCCAACTGTGAAAGAGGAAACAAGACCACCTGTTTTGAGACAAAGTTCAGAGACATCCTTCAGACTGTACCTGCTGTCCTCTGTGCTCTGTCCAGTGCTGAAGACACGGTGTCCCCCTCCTGTGAGCCCAGTTTGTTGTCGGATGTTCCTCCTCTCTGTGCGCTGACAGCTGGAGATGCGCACCGACCGCTTGATTTTACGCACTGAGGGAGCAGCTTGCAGAACAAATAGAGGACTTCCCGCTCCCACCACACCTCCGCAGATACCGTGATGTCAGAGCAGAGGAGGGAGGACGGGGAGGTCACACAAGCAGCGCTTGTCACCTGATAAAAGCCCGGATGTGTCTCCGAGTCCGGACTGGAGCCACCGCAGGACGCCGACACGGGAACAATCTCCGGCTCGTCACGTGTTGATGTTGCAATAACAGGACACACACACACACGCACAGTTTCAGGTGATGATCCAGAATTCTTCAAACTTTATTCAACTGCTCAGAAAAGTGTTCAACCAGCTTCAGACATCCAAACGACATGAAACTGTCGTCATGTTTTGTTTCGTGTGGACTGTCCCTTTAACGGCAGCGATGCTCTCTGACAGGAAACTAAACCTCAACACCTCCTCAGACAGAAGTGTTCCTCCTCCTCCTCCTCCTCCTCTTCAGGTCAGCAGCAGCACATCTGGCTGCAGCGCTGCACATCTGGCCGCTGAGCTCTGGCCCTCTGCAGATGGACTGGGGCTCCAGTGACACATTCTGGACCAGACTGCATGTCCAGATCCTCCCACACAGCCTTGGGCTCACAGGGACACCCACAGTTTGGAGGCTGCTCTCTGTCCACACCAACAGCTGTGACCTTATGTCCTGAGGAGACCTTCCTCTGAGAAGAGCTGCTGTTCTCTGGTCAGTCAGCAGAAACAACTGATTTAATAAAGTCAGTTATCAAGTGAAACAACTGACACGTTCTGGGTTCAACGTCTCTCAGCTTCATGTTGGCACAGAACAAGTCATCTGCTCTGTTTTTATAAACCTTATAATGAGACTAACAAACCAATCAAACAGAAACAAAAATTACTCATTAGTTTTATTTCTGGGTGTTTCAGTGATCGATTCGTATTTGCTGTTTTCAAGGTCAGAAGTGAATTCATGCTTAAATTCATAAATCAACCATTAAATATAAGTGATCATTAAATCCATCCTTCATTCCTGATGGTGGAGGAGCTACAGGGAGTTCACCAGTCAGATCTCCCACAGAATATCCATTAATATCCAATGTTTATGTCCCTGACCGCAGCACTCAGAGGACTCTACAGCAATATTGTTCATTTCTAAAATCAGACTGTTTGTCCCTGTAGGTTTACCCTGAAGATCGAGCACATTACCCATGATGCAACTGGACAAAACTCCAGGGTTCTTGGGAGAGGCCTTCAGAACAACTGGATGTCCAGGCAGGATTTGATCATGTGAGAAGAATCTTTCTCCAGTTCAGGTTTGTTTTTAACGTCAATCACACGCCGACTGTTCAATTTTACAAACTCTCTCCTCCAGGAAGTCTCTCCACATAAATCAAGAGAATCTCTGTTTGAAGAAGTTTTAACCGCTGAACTAAAGTGATGCATGTGAGCATCAGGAAACATTTCATCAACGCAGTTCTATACGGGATGTTTGATAAAAACAAGCAAGCATGCATGTTATAAACGACAGCGCACTGATGGATGAAGAACAGGAGATGAGTTTAGACTCATTTATAATGACTGTATGACTTTAAAAGTCCTGAAGACGTGTGACTACACTGGAACTTCACAACAGTTAAACCTGCTGTTCTGACAGCAGCAGAGGAAATATTAAATCTTGTTAGACGCTTTGATCAGAGCTCAGAATGTTGACATTTGTCTCCTTTGTTAGATTCAGTTCAGCTGTGTGTGTGTGTGTGTGTGTGTGTGTGTGTGTGTGTGTGTGTGTGTGTGTGTGTGTGTGTGTGTGTGTGTGTGTGTGTGTGTGTGTGTGTGTGTGTGACTGTGTGCAGAGACACTCTGCATGTCTCCGCTGGCCGGGTACTTTAAGGACACTCCGTCTCCTCCTACTCTTAACATTCAGTGGAGGGAGCTGAGACAAGACGTGCAGAGGGAGTTGAGTTTATTTCAAACATTTTAAAACTGTAAACTACAAACTTTTAACGACCTCCAACACACGAGAGATCATTTTGTTTAAAACATTTTAAAAACTTTTATGAATTCAAACACATCCTGAGGACAACAATCAGAAGAAAACATTAAAAGCAGACAGATGAGATGAGGAAGTGTTTGTGTTTATGGGATCCTTTCAGCACGCAACGTCCTCGAGTTCAAGATACTGATCTGCAAAAACAAACAGAGCAGTTTATATAACACTTCATTCAGTCTTCCCTCTGCGCGCACACACACACACACACACACACACACACACACACACACACACACACACACACACACACACACACACACACACACACACACACACACACACACACACACACACACACACACACACACACACGTCCAGGAAAAGCTCACCTGTCTCTCGTCAGCAGACAACACACCCTCTGCTGCTACCACCTGGTACTGTTTGTTCTTCAGACTTCGGGGGAACTTCCTGATTTGGCGGATCGCTGTGGAAACGGTGTCCCTGCTCAGCAGCTTCCCAGTGTCTGAGGAGGAGGAGCCAGGATCCAGGAGGAGGAGGCACAGACTCCCATTCTTCCTCTGCTCCAAACCCACGATGGAGCGGCTGTGACCTGCGGGGGGACACGGGGGGCCAATGGGGGAAAGGGGGATAGAGTGGGACACGGGGGACGACATGGGACCATTTTCAAAAACAACCAGCTGGGACAACCTTATTGAAAGAGAAAGGACTCAGCAGGATAACAATCCTCATGTTCAACCTGCTGCAGAGAAACCACAACAAAGGAAAACCAAGAAGCAGTCCACTACAGTCCACTCCGGTCCTCTACAGTCCTCTCCGGTCCTCTACGGTCCATTCCGGTCCTCTATAATCATCTACGGTTCTCTACGATCCACTACAATCATCTATGATCCTCTATGGTCCACTCCGGTCCTCTATGGCCCTCTACGGTCCTCTACGGTCCACTACGGTCCTCTATGGCCCTCTACGGTCCACTACGGTCCTCTATAATCATCGACGGTCCTCTACGTTCCACTACAATCATCTACGGCCCTCTACGATCCACTACAGTCCTCTACGGTCCACTCCGGTCCTCTACGGCCCACTACGGTCCTCTACGGCACTCTACGGCCCTCTACGGCCCACTACGGTCCTCTACGGCCCTCTACGGCCCACTACGGTCCTCTACGGTCCACTTCGGTCCCCTACGGTCCACTACGGTCCTCTACAGTCTTCTACAGTCCTCTACAGTCCTCTACTGCCCTCTACGATCCCCTGAGGCTTCAGCTCAGACCTGGATACCATCAGTCACAGTAACACAGGTGGAGCAAGTGATGCTGCTGGGTACCTTGGTGCTGCAGGTACAGCGGGGGCAGGGATGTCTGGATGAGTCGGGGGGGCAGTCTGCTGCTCCTGCTGGACTGACAGAAGTACTGCTTTACCCAGTCAAAGAGGCAGGGGTGGGTGTCCCCGGGGCCGGTCGGCTGGTGGAAGTCCATGATGCGGGCTCTGTGAACCAGAACAGTACAGCATTGTAACATGTACCTGATGTTACCCGGTGGAGCTTCAGGAAGGTCTGACCAGCTGGTACTGACCGTCTGGGACAAAACACGTTTGGACCAGTTGTCATTCAGCAGCTAAATTGTTGACAAACCTGATGACCTCAGTTCAGAGTCATCAGCTGAGTCATGACCAGAACTATAAAAGCAAAGCCATGGCAGTGACTTCCTGTATCTATTTCAAAATAAAAGCCCATGTTTAAAGTGAAAAGCCCTCCAGAACTTTACACACAGTTCAGCCATACACTCAGTTCTGATTTGTATTGCTGACATTAGACTGTTCAGTTTATCTAAGCATATACTGCACCTGTTTCATGCTCACACACATACATGTAAACACCTTTTAAACTATTCCATCTTAAATCTGTTCTTCAGTGTATTCTGAGGAGAGAAACATTCGGCATGTTTATTAGGGAGCATGAAACTTTGATTTAAGTCATAAAGTTAATTATTAGTATCAGGCCTCATGGAGTGGCTTTAAAAGTCGACTGACTGATGGACAACATACTGAATAAACAAAAGACAATTGTAGAAGAACTAGAGTGAACTGAATGTCAGCCTTGGTGATGCCCAGCGCTTCATGTTTCACGCTGCAGCCTGACGACGGGTTTGGACGCAGGCTACCTCACCCGATCTCCAGAGAGGTGAGGAGGAAGTAGATGTCCTCACCTGATCCCCAGAGAGGTGATAAGGGAGTAGATCTTCTCACCTGATCCTCAGAGAGGTGAGGAGGGAGTAGATCTCTGTGGCTCCGATCCAGGCCCGTGTTCCCTGCAGCCGCTGGTCGAAGTGGAACGCTCCGTGTGGATCCAGTCCTTCTTTCCAAGCCTCCTCAATCATACTCTGCAGTCGTGGGATACTGGGCACCGTCCTCTCTGCAGTGAGGGAACACATCCAGTAAATCGACCTGTACAGGTGCAGACCAGGAGCCTAATGATACTGTCTGAATATGAGATGCGGCTAACAGGCTGGTGTCAGAGCCAGAACCAGAACCCGTCATTAAAATGATTGTGCAGCTACTGCAGAATGAAGACCGGCACAGAGCAGGAAGAGTTACGAATCTGTGCAGCTACTGTGTCAGCAGAGCAGAACGACCACAGGAATGAGACATGATGTCCTCAGACTAAACAACACAGTTAGAGACACGCCCGTGTTCATCACCGTGTTTACACTGTACACCCACATGAGTCACTGAGCTGCTGTCAACACTGGAGTAAACTATACTCATGTTCTCAATGTTTGATGTTCCTGCATGAAGAACCCACCCACCCACCCACCCACTCACTCACTCACCCACCCACCCACCCACTCACTCACTCACTCACTCACTCACTCACTCACTCACTCACTCACTCACTCACTCACTCACTCACTCACTCACTCACTCACTCACTCACTCCTTTCCCTTTTCTGGAGCATCATTCATGTGATCTCAGGTCAGGTGTGTTGCAGTGTTGGAGTGTGACGGCGCACCTTGCAGAACGGGAGTGTACGCGTCGAGACTCTGCAGAGAGGAGAGCATCATCTGGAGGTTTCTGTATCCGCAGCCCCAGCCTTTATCCCCCCCCGACGAGCAGTAGTGGTCGGTGTCGGCACTCAGCCACACGTGGACACAGTCTCTGGCCTCCGTCTGGTAGAAGTCAGACAGGGACCGCAGCACACCTGGACACACAGGTTACACACTGCATGTTAAACACGTTCCGTGACTGACAGGTCTGACTGTCACCCTGCACGTTAAAGGAGCGGTCAGCAGAATTAAACAGCTGCTAGAGACAGATTTCAAACCCTCATACTGTCCTGGAGTCATCGGAGGTTCAAAAACAGAACAAGTTTCAGGAAACATACGCGAACACAACTGAACACTCAGCAGGATCAACACTGATGATGACAGACTGGAATAACGTTTAAAGAAGGGAAATATGGAAATGAATGTAAGTTAGAACAGGTGGAAAACATTTTTCATTACATTACATTACATTTCATTTAGTTGACGCTTTTATCCAAAGCAACTTGCAATAAGTGCATTTTAACCATGAGGGTACAAAACCCAGAACAACAGGAATTAAGAAAATACAATTTCTTCAAGAAAGCCAAACTACAAAGTGCTATCAGTAAGTGTCATTTTAAGTGCTACTAAAGTTCTACTATTCAAGGTAAAGTCGGAAGAGGTGTGTTTTTAGTTTGCGGCGGAAGATGTACAGAGTTTCTGCTGTCCTGATGTCATTGGGGAGCTCATTCCACCATTTAGGAGCCGGGACAGCAAACAGTCGTGATTTTGTAGAGTGTTTAGCTCGCAGTGAGGGAGCAACAAGCTGATTGGTAGAAGCAGAGCGGAGGGAGCGGGCTGGGATGTAGGGTTGGACCATGTCCTGGATGTAGACTGGACCCGATCTGTTCGCAGCGCGGTACGCAAGTACCAATGTTTTGAAACGGATGCGGGCGGCTACTGGTAACCAGTGAAGGGAGCAGAGGAGGAGCAGGAGGAAGAGGAGGAGGAGGAGGAGGAGCGGAGTAGTGTGAGTGAATTTCGGGAGGTAAAAGACCAGTCGAGCTGCAGCATTCTGGATGAGCTGCAGAGGACGGATGGCGCTAACAGGTAGACCTGCCAGGAGGGAGTTACAGTAGTCCAGACGTGAGATGACCAGAACCTGGACCAGAACCTGCACCAGAACCTGCACCGCCTTCTGAGTGAGAAGAGGACGTATTCTCCTGATGTTGTGCAGCATGTATCTACAGGAACGCGTCGTTGCAGCGATGTTGGCGGTAAGAGAGAGTTGACTGTCGAGTGTCACACCGAGGTTCCTAGCAGTCAGCGTCGGGGATAACACAGAGTAGTCCAAGGTAGTAGTCAGGTCGAGGGTGGGACAGTCTTTCCCTGGAAGGAAGAGCAGTTCGGTCTTGTCGAGGTTGATTTTCAGGTGGTGTGAGGACATCCACTGAGAGATGTCAGTCAGACAGGCAGAGATTCGTGCGGCTATCTGTGTTTCAGATCGAGGAAAAGAGAGGATCAGTTGGGTGTCATCAGCATAGCTGTGGTAGGAAAAGCCATGCGAGTGAATGACAGAGCCGAGAGAGTTGGTGTACAGAGAGAAGAGGAGGGGACCCGGGACGGAGACATGAGGGACACCAGTAGTGAGAGGACAAGGTTCAGACACAGATCCTCTCCAAGTTACCCGGTAGGTGAGGTCGTTGAGGTAGGATGAGAACAGGGAGAGAGCAGAGCCTGAGACACCGAGGTCCTGAAGGAGGAAACAAGGATCTGGTGGTTCACTGTGTCAAATGCAGCAGAAGGTCTAGAAGGATCAGGACAGAGGACAGAGATGCTGCTCTATCAGTGTGAAGCTGCTCAGAGACAGAAGGAGGACCGTCTCTGTTGAGTGGTCTGTTGAAACCAGGCTGGTGGTCAAGAAGGAGAAAGGAGGAGAGTTGGTTAAAGATAGCTCGTTCGAGAGTTTTGGAAAGACAGAGAAGTGTTGATGAGATGGGTTAGAAAAGGAAGAAGGTCTGGAGCAATAGACTGGAGAATGTGAGATGGGATGGGGTCAAGGGGGCAGGTGGTTGGGTGGGCGGAGGTTACCAAGGTGAGAACTTGATTGGGAGACAGGGAGGTGAAAGAGGAAAGTGAAAGGGATGAAGATGAAGATGATGGACATGTAGTTACAGAGGCTGGGTTTGAAAATGAGGAGCGTATGTCATCTATCTTTTTAGTAAAGTAGTTGACAAAGTGGCTTGGTAGAAGGGTGGAGGGAGGAGGGGGAGGGGTGGTCAAGAGGTTGGAGAAGATGGAGAATAGCTTTTTGGGGTTGGAAAAAGAGGATTGAATTCTGGTTAGGTAGAAGGAGCTTTTGGCTGCAGAGATAGAGGCAGAGAAAGAAGAGAGGAGAGATTGATAGGTGAGCAGGTCGTCAGGGTGGTTAGATTTTCTCCATTTCCTTTCTGCCGCTCTCATGGTGGCTCTCTGGGAGCACCGAGTCAGACAACCACGGGGCTGGGGAGGACTTGCAGGGCTGTCATAATGTAAGAGGACAGAGAGAATCAAGAGAGGAAGACAGAGTAGAAAGGAGAGTGTCTGTGGCAGAGTTAGGATGCATGAGGGAGAAAGAGTCAGTTGAAGGGAGGGCAGATAAAAACAGAAGAGGCCAGAGAGGAGGAGGGAGAGAGGGAGCGAATGTTGCGACAGACAAGTACAGAGTCTGTTGATGTGGGAGGGTTGTCGGTTTGAGAAAGTGGGAGAGAGTGAGAGATAAAGAAGTGGTCAGAGACATGAAGTGGAGTTACAGTGAGGTTAGATGTGGAGCAGTTTCTGGTGAAAATATAGTCCAGGTGGTTAGCGGCTTTGTGAGTAGGAGGGGAAGGACTGAGTGAGAGAACAAAGGAAGACAGTAAGAGCACAAGGTCAGATGACTTCTCAGTCTGGATGTTAAAGTCACCGAGAAGGACAAGTGGAGGGCCATTTTCTGGGAAGTTTAACAGGAGGACGTCTAATTCATCCAAAAAAATCTCCCAAAGAACCTGGAGGACGGTAGAGAACAACCATGTTTAATTGTACCGGATGAGTAACTGTCACAGCATGAAACTCAAAAGACAGTGGGGTAGAAAGTGTACGTGGGTACAGAGAAAAACTCCATTTGGGGGAGATGAGTAAACCTGTACCACCACCCCTACCAGTGGGTCTGGGGGTGTGGCTGAAGGAGAACGCAGAGGAGAGAGCAGCAGGGGTGGATGTGTTGTCCGGTGTGATCCAGGTCTCAGTGAGAGCAAGGAAGTCCAGCAATTGCTGGATAGCAAAGCTGGAGATGAAGTCTGTCTTGCGGGCAGCTGACTGGCAGTTCCAGAGTCCTCCTGTGACGAGGTGTTGGGTATGAGTGGAACGGGTGGGATAGATAACAGAGGAAAGGTTACGGTATTGGTGTGAACGAGTGTGAGGCCTATAGTATCTACGAGTAGATATACGCACAGGTATGGAAAGTACACCCATTCTCAGGTGGCAGTAGTACTACTCAGCTATGCTCAGCCTCCTCCCTGTGACTCCAACGAAAGACTCCTCAGTCTTTATCCTCCGAGTCTTTAGCTCCAACGAAAGACTCCTCAGTCTTTATCCTCTGAGTCTTCATACGACGAGTCCTCGTTGACGCTGAAGCTTCAAACACTTCCTGGTTTTTCCTGGTTTTTATAACAGGGTTGGCTACAGCTGGTCAGACCACACCCCCTGCTTGTTAGACCTCCCGTCACCGGGTGTTACAAATGGGCGGCAATCGAAACTCATCACTGATTAATAAACAAAGAAAACTAAGCAAAACTTTCGCAACAGTCCCTAGATGTTGTCCCTACTTCTTTTGGAGAAAGTATTTTTACCTCAAACTGGTGGAAAGTCAAATACAACTTAGGCCTTTGTAGAATTGGAAATAAAAGACCAGCAGTTTAACTTTAAACTTGTTCTCAAAGACTCACAGTTACTCGAGTGAAAACAAGAACCTAATCACAAACAATTCCAGCTACCAAAAAACAGGCAAGCTTTAGCAGTCAAGATAGCATAAAACAGCAGATGCAATAGTAAACTTTAGCAGAGAAGCGTTTTTAAAGATTATACTTTGCCTTAGTTCAAGTGATCCGGCTGTATATAGTCCTCCAAAAGTCAAAAATGCACACACTCTTGACTGCACCTCTTAAATATAACAATGACTCGTGAAGAAAAATGTCTGACATGTACAACCCCAGTTCCATAACAGCTGGGACGCTGTGTAAAATGTAAATAAAAACAGAATGCAAGAGATTTACAAATCATATTAACCCATATTGATACTGCAAATAGACCAAAGACAACACATCAAATGTTGAAACAGACATTTTATTGTTGTTTATTGTTTTAATGTTGTCTTTGGTCTATTTGCAATTAAATATTGGTTTGTATGATTTTCAAATCTATTGAATTCTGTTTTTATTTCCATTTTACAGAGCGTCACAACTTTTCTGGAAACGGGGTTGTACAATATGGAGACATTTGTAACTACAACATACTAAAAGCCAGTTTAAATGAAAATCTTCTGGATTAGTAGTTTGAAGATCAGAGTGATGGTGACATAGTCTGACCGTCACGAGAACAGAATCTCTCAGCTGCGCCGGTTAAATCGCAAGTTGGAAAAAACCGAACGACACCTGACATCCTCACATCCGAGTCCCACTGATGCCACATCCTGGGTGGGTCCATTTCATGGCCGCTTTTTCCCTCCAAACACAAGAACACAGAGAGGCTCTGTAAGTGAAAATGGACCTTTAATTGTGGTTTGTTATTTCACTTTATTTGTTTACTATTTCATGTGTGTTTTATGTTTACTAAATGTCTTTATTATGACTTTAGACTTCTATGTTTGAGAGAATGGAAACACAGAGTTAGTGGCCGCATTAATCCTGTAAGTTAAGCTTTCATTTGATATTTAATGTATTTATTTTGGCTTTATGTTTTTGATACGTTCTTTCTTGTTTCGAAAAAAAATCATCCGTCCTTTCCTCCTTTTGTTGATCCTAAACTGGAACAAACACATTGTTGGAATGGCCTTTGGATCCAGTGTTTAAACGTTCACACCACATCAGATGTTCAGTAAAACAACGCAAACACCTTCACTACAGTTTTTTCAGTGCCTCAGTGGGTGCTGTTTAAAGTGAAGGTCCAACGTACCCTGGGTTCTGGTTCCGCCGTCGTCCTCCCCCGAGGACAGAGACTCCATCAGCTCGGCCCTCTTGCAGTGAAAGTCTGCTGGAGCCAGGAGTCCACGGGCCACGGCTCTCTCCATGGTCCTCTCCATCTGCCGGCGGTAGCCTCCTCTGCCGTCCAGACCGAACTGTCTCTGAGACATGAAGCGAAGGTCAGAGACGGAACTGGAAGGTCAGGACTGAAGGTCGCGAGGTCGCGGACACCTCAGAAGCTCTGAGCTCATCCAACCGGGCTCTGTGGAATCGGCTCAGACGAGACGGGACACAGGCTCAGCTGCTTATTCACTTAAAATACCAGAATATAACATTAATATTTACATTTTGAATTGAATCCTGGTATTTGGACAGTCTGTACTCCAACATAGAAATAAAACAGTGAGGATAAAGTGGTGATATTTTACTTTCAGGGTGTGAAGGAGGGAGCTGAACCTCAGAAGGACGACAATGATGATGATGAAGCTGCAGTTTTGACTCTTCACTCAATATGGAGGTGAACTCATACATTCCACATACACATGGTCTGACAGTGATGTCTGTACTTCGGGTTGTTATCCACACCTGCAGCTTCCGGAAATCCTCCCTCTCCTGCTGGGCCTCCTCCCGCCTCCTCCTCTGCTCCTCCTCCTGCTGCAGCTGCGTGGCCAGCCTCAGGTCGGAGCTCCCTGCAGGCGGCACAGGTGAACCAGGAGCTGAGCGTGCATCGCATCACACGGACAGGACAGCAGGTGTGAACGAAGAGACCGCCCTACCTGCACCGTCCACGGCGGCCCCCTGGTCCAAATGCAGCTCCACGTGCTCCTGCAGGGAGGAGCTGTCACTGCACACGGAGGAGCACATCGGGCACTCGAAGCTCCTCGCTCCTACAGGACGGATCGGAACGTTAGTCACAGTAAATACACTTCGTAAAGATGAATACACTTCGCTGACTGATTCCTGAAACAAAGAGGGTCAGAGGTCGTTTCTGTGCTCCGCTCTAAACATCCGTCAGAGGAGAATGAAGTTAATGCGCAGCTCCTGTCTCTGAGATGAAACCTCCACCTGAAGCCCCCCCACACCCACGACCCAGTGAAAAAAACCTCATAAAACCACATCTATACATCAGGTTATTATCTATTAAACATCAGAGGCCTGGACTGTGAAGAAGGATCTCTGTTTATTATCTGTCTTCAACATGATCACACTAAATGGTCACATGAAGTTAGTTAACAACTCACTAAATCAAGGCAGGGTTTCCCAGTCCAACTGTGGGTGTGTTCAAATAAAAAAGGGGCAGGGTTTGCAGCCTCTGACCAAATCCCAAACATGGACAGGTGTCGTGGCGGCAGGGCGAAGATCAAACTATAGTATGCGACATGAAGATGTTCTGATGTGTTATCTGGAGCAGGTTAGCTCTGCGGCATCAGTTACCATGGCGATGCGATGTCCCAGCGAGAAGTGAACCCACTTCTGAAAACCCAGAGTTAAACCTGAAGTTACCATGGTAACCTCAGATCCAGCTTCATACGTAGTAGCGGCCTCTGATGGATCTGCACCTCCTCTCAGAGTCAGATAAACCTGCGTGGGTAACTTTAAACAAACACGTGAGTCAGACTCATCAGAGGAGTGCATTTACGCTGCTGCGTTATCTGGTGATAACGGCGAGGAGACATGTAACCACATCAGCTGGGCTGTAGGCTGGGACACACAGGTCCTCAAATATGAAAGAAAATAAAAGTCTGGAAATAATGAACGTGAAATAAAAGACTACATGACTGCGGTTAGAGATCTTATAGAACCATATAATCCTAGCAGAGCACTTCTCTCTCAGTACGCTGGTCTACTTGTGGTTCCTAGAGTTTCCAGAAGTAGAATGGGAGGCGGAGCTTCAGTTTTCAGGCTCCTCCCCTGTGGAACCAACCAGCTCCCAGTTTGTGTTGGAGGGGCAGAAACCCTCTCTAGCTTTAAGATTAGACTCAAAACGTTCCTTCTTGATAAAGCCTATAGTTAGGGCTGGCTCAGGTAGACCTGAACCAACCCTTAGTTATGCTGTTATAGGCCGAGGCTGCTGGGGGACCTCCTTACATGCTGAGCTTCTTTTCTTTCCTCCTACTCTTTAACTGACTCATACCTCACCATCTTCTTCTCTCCCATAGTTTCTTCTTATTATCTGTTGACTCCATTCAGTTCCCTCGCTCGCATAGTTTCTGTTCTTTCTTTTGCAGATGTCCCGTCATGGAGCTGCTTGTCTCTGCTCTGCGCTTGTCGTCTCCACCAACAGTTCATGTTTTGGATCTCTATGCTGTCCTTTTCTCTCTCTGCTCTCCTCTCACCCCAACCGGTCGAGGCAGATGTTCTCCACCTCTGAGCCTGGTTCTGTCGGAGGTTTCTTCCTGTTAAGAGGGAGTTTTTCTTCCCTCTGTTGGAGGTTTTTCTCCCTTAAAGAGGAGTTTTTTTTCCCTCCTAGCTTATGTGGGAATTGTTGAATTGTTGGTTTCTCTGTATAATATTGTAAAGTCTTGCTGTAAGGACGTTAATGTGTTAAGTGCCATGAAATAACCTGTGTTGTGATTTGGCGCTATATAAATAAAGTTCAATTGAATTGCGGTTGTAGTTGAACACACACCTTGTCAGTCACATAACAGAAGTTCTCCTTCTACTGACTGTTGGCGACAAGAAGCTGTCTGTCAGCAGACTGGACCAGAAAGGTCTGCAGTCATGCCAATGGCTCCATGAGGCTCCGCTGAGATAAATGCTCATGTCAGCACATTGTCACGCGGTGCACACGGTAAAACGCTGACGTAATGCTTCGACCATCTTAACTTAGCAGATCAGAACGATAACATTTGCTAATCAGCACAAAAACAGAAAAGCTGAGGGAATGTTTTGTTATCATGCAAATGTTTAGTCATAAAAAAATGACCTGATGGTACGAGAGGGAAAATCAGAGGATCATTGAGGTTGTTACGGTACATTATCTGGAAACCCTGATGGTTTCTGGAAAATCTAATCTGACTCCTCTGAGTGTGTCAGTGGTTCAGCAGAGCAGCGAGCTGATAACGGCTTTATGCACAGTCATGTGTCCAAATAAAGAATCATTCACTCTGATTGGAGGGTGAATGGTACGCTCTGATTGGAGGTAGGATGGTACACTTTGATTGGAGGGAGAATGGTACGCTCTGATTGGAGGGAGAATGGTACACTTTGATTGGAGGGAGAATGGTACGCTCTGATTGGAGGTGTAGATCGTTTTGTTGCTGTGGTGACGTACTGAGCAGCTTTTCTAACAGAAGACAGGAGACCCACCTGAGAGACAGCTGGCTGCTGCTGATGTCATGGCCGGTGAACACGTGTCCTGCAGTGACCCTGAACAAACATCAGTCATGAATAGAGACAGTGCTCCGTGTACATGTTGTATGTGGTCTGTAGAAACAGACCGCTGCTCTCTGACTGGACTGGTGGAACTTGTTTGTGCGGTGTGATTTGATCCTCCAGATTGTCTGTGTAACAGAGTGTGACAGACTGACGGCACACAGTGTTCCGTACACGACATCGCAGGAGGCGTGTCAGAGTGGTTACCTTCATCTGAGCCCTGATCCTGCAGATGTAACTCCACATGTTCCTGCAGGATGAAGCTGCTGCTGCAGACCAGGTCACACATGGGGCAGGAGAGGAGCCGCTCAGGGAGAACATGACGGGTCAGAGGCGGGCCGACTGGGACAGTGGATGTCAGATTTGGACTGTTCGCATCACCTTTTCTAGATGAGGACCGCAGCTGCTCAGATGTGGTTTCATTTCTGTCCTCATTGCAGCTCCCAGCTGACTCCGGTCGGGTCTCAGGGCCCCGTGACGAACACCTACCGTCCGAGGTGCCAGTCTGTGTGGGTCGCCCCGAGGAACAGGTGGGCGTGGCTTCACCATCTGTATCCCAGGTGCTCCCAGATGTTCGGGGCCTCTTGCTGTCTCCTCCTCCGGCGTTCGGGGCGGAGCAGCCGGAAGGTGAGGTGATCCGGGCCCTGCGCTCGCTGCGGCTCCTCCGGATGTGCCGACGTGACATGGAAGCAGAGCTCGTCGTAGGACGCTGCAGACCGGCAGCACAGCGGGCAGCGCAGGTCGCTCTCCAGGTGGCTGAGGAGGAGGTGCGTCTTCATGTCCTCCTCCAGCATCACCTCCTCTCTGCAGATGTCACAGGTCAGCATGGCTGCAGCCTGCGAACGCTCGCGCACACACACACACACACACACACACACACACACACACACACACACACACACACACACACACACACACACACACACACACACACACACACACACAGAGGTCAGAGAAGTGTGTCTAAAGGCTCAGGAAGAGATGTGTTACTCTCTCAGTGGTTAAACGTTCCTGCACATCAACAGTTTAAATTGTGCAGCAGGTTCACTGAACAACATGCAGAGGTCTTTAAACGCAGAGATCAGACAGGAAGTCAGACGGAAACAGCTTCTGATCAGGGGTCAGGTCGTCCTTTTATGATTTAAACAGGTTGTGTTGTGTCCTGACTGTTGTGTTCTCTTCTGTCCCCTCTGGATCCTGTTGATGAGCTTTATTTACTGTAACAGGCCGTGCACACCAGCTCAGTCCAGAAATACTGTTCGACACTTTAAAATACTGCATGAATCACAGGTGAGTTTGACTTACAGGTGCAATGACTCCTCGCAGCAGAAAGAGCAGAGGATGCCGCTGAGGCCTCTGGTTCTGGTCGGTGGTGCCCCCTGCTGGTTGGTTTTTGGGCAGCACGCTGTGTTTGGACCCGGACCTGCTGAGAAGGGTCCGGAAGGGACGCGTGCGTCTGCGGCTCCGGGACTGCAGACACACAGAGAGCAGTTATTAATGTGCTGAATCAGCAGTATAAACAGAGACATGTCTGTCCTGAATATGATGGACATGCACTCACAGATCCGACGGGGAGTGAGAAATCTCTTTCTCTTTCCTTTCTTCAGCTTCGAAACCTTTCCGGACAACTTAAAATTCATGCCGTCACCATAACACTATGCGACTTCCGGCCAAAACTTTCAGAATAAAGTAATAAACACTGAGCAAAAGGGCGCGAATTCGGTGAAATTATTATTTTTAAATTTCGCGTTCGTATTTTAGGTTTTTTGAGTTACTGACGTGTGTTTGACTGTTTTATATTTCATTTTTATTTATTCCGCTCATGGTAATGCACACATTTCTCGAGAAAATATAAACAGAAAAGCGATTTACAATTAAAACAAAACTCATATTTATAAAGTCCATGACCGAAAAGGAGCAGGGAGAAGAAACAAGTCTGGGTTTGACCCTGGTCTCTAATACAGTCTGTCCGCTCACCGCACGCATTTTATTTTGAAAGAACGATGCCTGATTTCCGGATTAACTCGCGCTGACGGTTCACACGGACCTCAACCTCAACCAATCACAGGCCAGAGGGACCCTACCGCCGATCCAATCTAAGCACCCTGGCGGGGGATGAAGTTTCCCGGGTTCCGGCCGACAGCTGCCGGAAGTGGCGTGATGTGTTGTTGTCGCGAGGGGTCTGCTGGGAAAGTTTGAAAGGGACGCCATTTTGGTGTGAGGAGCAGAGGAGGAGCAGCGTAGGTTATCAAAGAGCCGGACGGATTTTCAGGTACAGTAGATGTCCAGCGGGCAGGTCGGGGAGGAAGGGGGGGAGACCGTCCGGGACCTGGTACCGGGACCTGGTTCCGGTGTCACGGTTTCACGGTGAGATATCTGAACCAGCAGTGCGGCAGCTGACGAGCTCGCTGCAAAGCTAGTGAGCTGTGACCGTTGGCACAGATCCATTTTGTTGTGTTTGACGGAGAGATGTTGTGGTCACAGAGAACCGGCGAGGTCAAATGCATCTGAACAGAACACTGTATGTACCATGAACAGGTCCAGATCCAGTCCTGACCTGGTCCTGACAGCAGGGCAGCGTTAGCTCCTGCAGCTAATCAGTGGAGAGGAGTTCAGCACGAGCTCTTCTCCAGCCCAGTGAAAACGGCTGCGGTCCCGCTGCCTGATCAAGAACTCCTCCGAACTATGAGAGGAGATCTGTAGCTGGCATTGTGTACAACACTGATGGTACCGTCTAATTACTGGAGGGCGGAACTCTAATCTTTAACACTGTTGTGGTTTGAACCTTCACCACTTCCTGTTGAACAGAAGATGACAGAAGTTGGAGGTGGACACCACACCTTCACCCAGTCTGCAGGTGGTGCTGACCAGCTGGTCCATCATCCCAGGAGGCGGTCAGGTTCTGTGTGTAGCTGAGCTCTGGACCTGCTCCACTGATGAGCTGGTGCTCCACTGATCTTCAGATGTCTTGAACTGC
The DNA here is from genome assembly GCF_029030835.1 of Brachyistius frenatus. Taxonomy (NCBI): domain Eukaryota; kingdom Metazoa; phylum Chordata; class Actinopteri; family Embiotocidae; genus Brachyistius; species Brachyistius frenatus. The sequence goes on along the minus strand of NW_027210770.1, from coordinate 435,604 downwards.
TTGTTTCACCGTTAAATCTGGTCAAAACCTCACAGCCTGTCCTCCTCCAGCTGTTCTGGTTCTCTGAGCTGTCAGAGATCCAGCTGTTCATCATGGAGGCCATGATCAGCTGTGGGTTTTTTGTTCCAGCATGCACTGGGGCGGCAGGTTCATGTACTGTACGTTTCCCTTCCTGTGTCTGCTGGTATAGATGTTGATGTTCTCGAAGTATTGGTGCCACAGTATATCGATATATAAAGTGTGTCATCATTTCTCATCTGATATCATAATTAAAACATCACTCAGTGAGATAGACATCCATCTGATAATGCCCTGATGCCTGGGGGTCACCTTGATGTCTGATAGGTCACCCTGGTGCAGGGGGGTCACCCTGACAGGTGTCAATCAGGTATATTGAGGTTAGAGGTTATCTCTGTTTGAAGAACAGCTCCTGATCTGGGACAGGTGGCTTTTCTTTGGACCATGGGACTCTCAGTACATCACAGGATTCAATGTTATATTTAGTTTTATTGTAGTTTCATAGTGATGTCATCCACCGAACCAAAGACTGCAGATGGAAATTCTTTCATTCGCAAATGTGTTACAAAGAGCCTCTCTGAGATTAAATACCTCTGAACTTTGTCCCTTACAAATAAATAGAGCAAGAGTTTAATAACAAGCCACCTATAAATCCAGCACTCTGTCACAGTATAGGAAACATTTTCATCCACTGGCCCATATAAAGAGTTGGATTCTGTTCATGTTGGTTCTGCGGGTCAGGGTTAACTGGAGCAGATCTGAATCACAGGCAGGTCTATGAATTATTTTTCACTTTAATATTCTTGCGCGACATTTGCCCTACTAAATGCTATGTACCTCAGCATCCAGCAGATGGCAGTCACGTTCACAGGTGGTCGGATACACATGTACCTGCTAGACGTTAACATTACATTACATTTCATTTAGTTGACGCTTTTATCCAAAGCTACTTACAATAAGTGCATTTCAACCATGAGGGTACAAAACCCAGAACAACAGGAATCAAGAAAATACAATTTCTTCCAGAAAGCCAAACTACAAAGTTCTATCAGTAAGTGACATTTAGCTACTAAAGTTCTACTGTTCAAGGTAAAGTCTGAAGAGGTGTGTTTTTAGTTTGCGGCGGAAGATGTACAGAGTTTCTGATGTCCTGATGTTGGTGGGGAACTCATTACACCATTTAGGAGCCAGGACAGCAAACAGTCGGGATTTAACAGAGCCAGCAGTCATAATGGACTCACACAGGAGAACTACATCAGCTGAGATGTGACACTTTGGCTCAGCTGTATGTTTTGATTTCATAATTATGGAAATATATCCAGACATATATGGAGGTCACAGCAGGAGATGATGGCAGGAAGTGAGCTTTGCTGTAAAACGACTCTTTCCTCTGTTTAAAACAGAGTAAATGAACAAATTAACACTGTGAAGTTTTGCTCAGTAGAATAAATATGTTGTCGTAGATGCTCGGCCTCATGATGAGTGAAAGCATCTCACTCGCGCTCTGATCGTGTTGCGTCCAACTCCTCAGACACGATGGCGAGTCCAGGGAAAGACAACTACAGGATGAAGAGCTACAAGAACAAAGCGCTGAATCCTCAGGAGATGCGTCGGAGGAGAGAGGAGGAGGGAATCCAGCTACGCAAACAGAAGAGAGAGGAGCAGGTAAACACTGGATTATCATCCTTCTTATGTTGAACTGAATGCATGAAACAGCATGAAGGACACACTTCATGATTCTGTTAAATGTCGATACAGCGGTGCCGGATGCCTTCGGCTAAAACTCGAAAACACTCCGTTCAGGAAATTGTTATGATGTGATCACAGAAATGAACGAAAATTCAAACAATGTTTAAAATAGTCACTGAAGCTTTCAATTTAGCAAAATTACTGCTATCTTTCTGCAGATAAAGGTCGTGAACAGAATCTCTGCTGAAAGTGTGACACTAAAGAATTCCTGCAAAACAAAACTCGCTTTATCAGCTAAAATAACTCCTCATTTATCATCAGTATGTGTTTATAATAATTTACAGTCAACCTCTCTTCATCATTGAATCAAAACACACGCCGGCTGACCGGAACAACAGGAAGTGAGCGGTTTTGTGGGAAATTAGTTCTCATCATGTGTTAATTAGTTTTTCTCCACACTAAGAGACTGCACTTTGTTTTTGTGTTGAATTATTATGATTTAAAAAGCATTCAAAGCTCTTATTTTGACAGAGTATTTAACTTGTAGTCGACATAACTTTTTAACTTCAGAGGACAAAAATCAGAACTGGCCTGTGAGCAAACATTTAACTAAATCAAGTCCTGTTTGATTATCTAATAAGACAAATAAAAATCGATTATTTGTTTGATTAAAAAGTTAGTGAAGCCGGGCAAAGTGATGGTAGAAAAGCTCCTTAAAGGCGTCTTCCTCTCCAGTGTTTCGATCATGTGTAGTTGAACAGCCTGATACAGCAGCAGCAGGACGGAAGTGAAGTGACATCACTTCCTGTGTCTGTTTCAAATTAAAAGCCTGATTTCCTCAGTGGTGAAGGTAATCCTGTGACCTTGACTCTGCGCCCACAGCTGTTCAAGAGGAGAAACGTGTGCGTCCCGTCGGCCGACGAGTCGATGCTGGAGTGTCCGATTCAGGATCCAGACATCAGCTCCACGGTGCCCATCACGGCTGTAAGTGCTGCTTCAAATGGATGTATCTAACCTACTGGGATCTGCCTGAGCTCTGATAATCACTGTATACATGCTACAGTGTGATGCTAACCTGGTCATCACCGTTGATCTGATGTGCAGGACGGGGTCATCACAGCCGACATGATTCAGATGATCTTCTCTGAAGATGCGGACCAGCAGCTCGTCGCCACACAGAAGTTTAGGAAGTTACTCTCCAAAGGTTTGTTCTGCAGCACGTCCTTAACTAGATCTGAAAGTACCGGTCTCTTCATTCAGTGAACTACCGGACCACACTGATTTACATTATTCACTGTGTGAAGAATGACACGGACGTCACTGAACATACGACAACGTTCAAGCGTAGACAAAAACACATCCTGGCATGTTGGATATCTTTCTGGCAAACGTTGATGATCTGCAACACCTTCTTCTTCTCTCGTTGTTTGGACCGGGTCGTGTTCAGAGCAGCTGACCTGTGTTTGTTCTGTGCAGAGCCCAACCCGCCCATCGATGAGGTCATTTCCACTCCCGGTGTCGTGACTCGTTTTGTGGAGTTCCTGAAGAGGAGTGAAAACTGCACTCTGCAGGTGAGAGCTTCACGTGAAGGATCATGCGTCTCTTCAGATATGCAGATTTTAAAGTGACTCATTTCAGACTGTGCATTAACTGAATCTTTTCTTCCGTGCATCACGTGCGCGTCCGACAGTTCGAGGCAGCGTGGGCTCTGACCAACATCGCCTCCGGTACCTTCCTGCACACCAAGGTGGTGATCGAAACAGGAGCCGTTCCTATTTTCATCGAGCTGCTGAACTCCGAGTACGAGGATGTCCAGGAGCAGGTGAGGGCCCGACTCGGCGTTTATTAAACACAAAACGTGTCTTTAGAATTCGTCCTTTTCTACTCGCAGTGTTGAGTCACGATGCAGGACTGTGTCGTTCGTGATCCCAGCGTGGTAACAGACTGATTTATCCATAAACAGTCTGAACAGATTCACAGCAGGAGATCTTCACTGTGACAAACTTTCAAAGTGGAAACTTACTGACTGTCCTTAATTATTCCCAAAAGTCACAACATGAATTGAGTTGACGGATCCTGGACTGCAGAAACATTCATGTTTACAGTGTGTACAGTCTCACAGGCAGAGCTGAGCAGCTGACTGGACCCTGGGACAGTGTGTGTCCTGCTGGACAGCGTGTTGACTGAGTGTTGTGTTACAGGCTGTGTGGGCGCTGGGGAACATAGCAGGAGACAACGCTGAGTGCAGAGACTACGTCCTCAACTGTGGCATCCTGCCGTCCCTGCAGCAGTGAGTCCCTCTGTCTCTGTCTGTCTCTCTGTCCTCCTGTCCCTCTGTCTACCTCTATCTGTCTGAATCTGTGAGATGTGATAACCCGTCTCCGTGTTGTCCTGTCCAGGCTGCTGGCTAAATCCAACCGTCTCACCACGACCCGTAATGCGGTGTGGGCTCTGTCCAACCTGTGTAGAGGGAAGAACCCTCCTCCAGAGTTTGCTAAGGTGAGTCTATCTGTCTCAACTCCTGGAGACAATTTTCCTGATGTCAGCTTGCAGAGCAGTTGTAGAGCTCCAATGTTGAACCGTCCTTGTTGTCTCAGGTGTCTCCGTGTCTAAGCGTTCTGTCCAGGCTACTGTTCAGCAGTGATCCAGATGTTCTGGCTGATGCCTGCTGGGCTCTGTCCTACCTGTCTGACGGCCCCAACGAGAAGATCCAGACGGTCATCGACTCCGGTGTCTGCCGCAGGCTGGTGGAGCTGCTCATGTAAGACACGGGGACGTCCACACTGTCGGCGCAGACTGTAAAAATGTTCGTAGCTTCTGTTCTGAAAAATGGTTCCGATGCAGAAGTGTCTTCAGCTGCAATACCAACGAGTGCCACCAGAGGTCGGCTCCAAAAAGCCTCCGGCTCCATAGACTCCCATTCAACTTCTCTCATCAAATCCAAAGTGAATCAAATGTGTCCATCAGTTATCTCGGTGTTGTTAGCTAAAGTCACTCCTTCTTCTTAGTTTTCTGGAGGTCCATCTGAAAATAATCCCTCATTCATTAGAAAAGAAGATTCAAGAAGACCTGTTTTTGGGGGCGTGTCTGTTTGATTGACAGGTCTGTGGTGCAGTCAGGTTACAGCTATCGGTGGGCGGGACGTAGTATCGTCAGGTTTCCAATCAGATCAGTCAGATCCACCGCTGGCTCCTCCCCCAGCTCGTCCAAATATGGTCACTTCCTGCTCCAAACCGCTCCGAACTAGCAAAGATGGTGACGGACAGAATCTGAACTGGAGGATTCATAACGTTCACAAACCAACGATGACGTCATCCCTGGTTGCTGGTTGCTGATTGCTGTAGGACAGTGAGGAGGAACAGGCCAGCTGAACGGCAGAATCTCAGGCTGACGTGTGTCCTTTGGACCAGATGTCACAGTAGAGATTCTCTAAAATACACCGATCGGCACGAGTAACTGTTTCCCTTCATGTCTACAGTGGAGTGTCGGGTACAAAGTTAGATCAGAATCCGCATGAACAGACCAGGTGGCGATACGTGGGAGTTATTTGTTTTTGAAAGTGAAACAGCACCGAGGCTCTTCATGCAGACTGCAGAGGATGGAGATGTCCATCATCAGACTAACCACACAGCCTCCATTAAATATGCTCGCTTTCTCAGCGTTTTGTTGGGAAGGAAGCCAGATTAAATTAAAGACGTGTGGCGGTCTGCATTTTTAAGGACACACCCTCCCAATGACACACAAACAGACACACACACACTCCACTGTCTGTTGGCCGACCCTCCCCGCCTCCACCACAGTACAGAAGAGAAAGTCAGGGTTTCGGGTTCACATGACTGAGCTGCTGCTCTGACGAGAGGTTGCACTCTGTCTGAATTTAAGAAACCAGATTTTTCAGAGCTCTGAGATGTGTGTGCACAGTGACACAGACTGTTTGAACTGTGCTCAGTATATATTTAACTGAGCTGTGTGTCTCATGTACTTCAGTGTGTACTCAGACTTAAAGGTTGTGTAGCTCCAGCGGTTCCTTTGGAGGTTCTGCTGCCTGTAAATTGTACGTTACTCTTTGTCAGACTAAGCCTGGCTCGACCACCACACACTTCACACTATGACTGACTTTGATGCTTGACTTTGATGTTTGATGCGCTGCATGAACAACACAGCACCGACCAGTTTTTATTTTCTGTGCAGATCCACTCTGAAGTCTCCTCAGTCGTTGTAGGAGGATTCATTATTTCCAATTCTGTTGAATCTGATTAAAAGTCCTGAATGAGTCCAATGTTTAGTTTACGGAGAGATGGTGCAGATTTCAGAAGAAAATGATTCCATTGGTTCTGTCTGTAACCTCAACTGTGTGTGTGTGTGTGTGTGTGTGTGTGTGTGTGTGTGTGTGTGTGTGTGTGTGTGTGTGTGTGTGTGTGTGTGTGTGTGTGTGTGTGTGTGTGTGTGTGTGTTTTCTTCCAGGCACAGTGACTATAAGGTGGTCTCTCCTGCTTTGCGTGCGGTGGGCAACATAGTAACAGGAGATGACATCCAGACTCAGGTACTCATCAGCTGCTTCACTTCCTGTCTTCATCAGTTCACACAGCTGTGAGATATAACTGCTGCCCTCGTGTGTGTGTGTGTGTGTGTGTGTGTGTGTGTGTGTGTGTGTGTGTGTGTGTGTGTGTGTGTGTGTGTGTGTGTGTGTGTGTGTGTGTGTGTGTGTGTGTGTGTGTTCTCAGGTAATCCTAAACTGCTCAGCGCTGCCGTGTCTGCTGCACCTCCTCAGCAGTCCTAAGGAGTCCATCAAGAAAGAGGCGTGCTGGACGGTGTCCAACATCACAGCTGGGAACAGAGCTCAGATTCAGGTAGAGGCCGCTTCACCTGCTTTTACTGTGGCGACAGGAAGTGCTGCTGTGAGGCTCCATGAGGCTGACAGCATCTCTTCTCCCGTCAGAACGTGATCGACGCCAACATCTTCCCGGTCCTGATCGAGATCCTTCAGAAGGCCGAGTTCCGCACGAGGAAGGAGGCAGCGTGGGCGATTACCAACGCCACCTCCGGGGGCACTCCTGCACAGATAAGGTCTGTTTACATCTCTATGACTGACTGACTGACTGACTGGGGGGGAGGGGGATAAACAAACTTCCGGTTTGTTAAAGTGTCAGAACGCTGTGCTGTGTGTGAAAACAGGTACCTGGTGTCTCTGAATGCCATCAAACCCATGTGTGACCTGCTGACCGTGATGGACTCCAAGATCGTGCAGGTGTCCCTGAACGGCCTGGAGAACATCCTGCGGCTCGGAGAGCAGGAGGCCAAACAGAATGGAACCGGCATCAACCCGTACTGCGCGCTCATCGAGGAGGCTTATGGTACGACTCGGAGACACACTGAACATACAGACGCTGTTAAAGTCATATTACACAACAAAATAATATAATACTGCAAAATAATGTAATACTGCAAAATAATATAATACTGCAAAATAATATAACACAACAGAATAACACAACACAACAAAATAATATAACACAATAAAATAATATAACACAACAAAATCATAAATAATGTGTGTGTCCGTCCCTCCCTGCAGGTCTGGACAAAATCGAGTTCCTGCAGAGCCACGAGAACCAGGAGATCTACCAGAAGGCCTTCGACCTCATCGAGCACTACTTCGGCGTGGAGGAGGAGGACGCCAGCTTGGCCCCCCAAGTGGACCAGAACCAGGGCCAGTTTGTCTTCCAGCAGCAGGAGGGACCCATGGAGGGGTTCCACCTCTGAGCCGCCTCCTTCTGTTGGTCTGTGGACTCTCCTGGACCCGGTCTCGTGTCTGCAGACCGTCTCCTCTGCTATGCCTTCACAGCTCCACCCGCTCTGGAGACAGAGAGACATTAGAGACAGCAGAAGCAGAGGTGGACAGTGAGCTGCTGATAGAGACAGAGACAGCTGGTTTCCTCCCACCTGTTGATTTAGTGCTGCAGTCTGATGTTCCTTCGGCTTCCTGTCATCTTATCGTATCATCTAAACCATGTAATGATGTTTGTGTTCTGGTTAGAAGCTGCAGTCTCCAGTTCAGCCTCCGTATCCCTTTTTGAATGTGAAACTACCTCTTCAGTCTTCAGACAGACAGACAGACAGACAGGAGGGACAGGAGTGAAGCATCACTCTTCTTTTCTTCTGGCTGCACTCAGTCCTGAAGACATCCTCCGAGTTTAGATTCAGGCAGCAGCACTGGATGTCCTGCTGCTGCACATGCTCTGAGACGAGCACCTGAAGACTGGAGCTCCTCCTCTTGCTCTGGAGCTCCTCCTCCTGCTCTCCTCTCCGCTCTGACCAGAGGCGTCCTGGATGATGAACCAGCTGCAATCTCGTGTGTTTGCTGCTTCTTTGAGATTTTGGATCCTTTCAGCAGCTCGATCAGGGCGAGGCGGCGTTACAAGATGCAGTCTGAGAAACAATTGTAATGAAATGAGAAGCTTGTTCCTCTGAACGATGTGATCTATCTTAATTTATTTGTCCTGCTGTTTCCTGGGTGTGATGGACTTGCAGAGTGTCTTTAAGGGTTTGTATATTATATATACATGTAGGACAGAGTGGAGGTGGTTGTGGGGGGTGTGGTGCGTCTCCAGTCCATCACTGCTTCCTCTCTTTAGTTTGGCCTTCATCTCCTCTCTCCTTCACACTTTGACGCTAAAGGTTTCATGTTCATCTGAAGATGGAAGCCCAGTGTTTTCACCCTGAACCTGGTCTGACAGGTGGAGATCTGAACAGAAAATCAATCTATATTTATGTGAAATAGAAAATATTTGTAATGCAGAGATGCCGTGGAGCACATTGAGTGGTGTATAGTTTTCTAATCCTCCTGGTTTGTATGATTGTCGATCTTTTTTTTTTTTTTTTTTCTTTTTTTTTAAGCTCTGCCTTGTTTTTCTGTTTCCTGTTTGGGATGAACTTGCAGTGTTCCTGTGGCTCTCAGTAGAAAACGTGTTCAGCCGGTGTGCAGCAGTAAGTGACTTACTAACACCGACTGGATGGCCTGCCAGTGAGGCTGTCTGTGGAAATGCCTGCTCCTCTGTTGGGACACGCACACCTGTATAATGTACAGAGAATGAATAAACGGATCTGTTGGATACAAACCGAACACACCTGTGTCAGGTTTTTTTACTCCAGGAGCCTTGTCACGCTGATCGCCACGGTTACTGCTGGTTTACTGACACTGATCACCATGGTTACCACTGGTTTACTGACAGTGGTCAGACTGCTTTTATTAAACATTAACAGATGGATGACAGGTAAATGATGATGATGAAGTTATGTGTTAATGTAGAATCAGGGTGTCAGTAAATTGCTTTAGTTGAGGTGATATACACAGTGAGCGATGATGATGGTGAGAATGATGGTGATGGCGATGACGTCATAAAGTGGATGAGTTCCTCTGTAGGATATGTGACTACACGAAGAGTAACACTGAAGTAATGAAGTTGATGGTGAAACTGAGAGAAAAGTTGTTTATTATAATGTTATTTTTAAATTGAAAGGACAAAAAAAAAAAAGTGTACATGTGGATTAAAATAATAGAAAACATTAAATATACATATGAGTACATTATGACCAAACAGTGTCCTACTGTTTGAGGACTCTTGGCCTGTGAACACGCGTCACGTGACCGATCAGAAACCCCGCAGGCTGATTATTGTGACGTCATTACGAGAGATAATAGCCGGGGGGCTCAGATGGATCCGAGCCAGCGCGTCTTTCTTCCTCCGCTCCTCGCTGCAGTTTCTGTTGAGCTGCCTCTGCGCTGCCTGCACTGAGAAAAGGCTGCGGGGGCCATTTCAGCTGCCCGCTTCCCACAATCCTCCTCGCTCCTGGCACACAGTGTCACACACACACACACACACACACACACACACACACACACACACACACACACACACACACACACACACACACACACACACACACACACACACACACACACACAGAGACAGACAGACAGACAGACAGCATATTGACACGGAGACCAGGATTTAAGAGGCTCTATCTGTGTTCTGATTTCTGCTGCAGAACCGGACTGACGGGTTCCGAGCAGGGGATTTTCACAAGAGATGAAACCTGATGACGGGCAGCAGCCTCGGGGCTGTCCACCCTCTCATCCTGGCTGCCTGACATGTTTGATGTTGTTTTTAAGAGGCCGGTTTGCATTCCAGCTCATTAAATTCCAGCCTTTGTTTTACGCCTGCCTGACGCACAGCGACCTGTCAACACATCGATGTGAAATAATCTTCACGAACAGAGCAGAGAAAACACACAACTCCAGTTTGTTTCTGGCTGTTTGGAAGTTAAACTTCTCTGGATGGAGGAGACTCAAAAAGGTCCCAAATGCATATTAACAACCAAGATTTACAAACGTTCACAAGGATTTACGCATCATTTTGGGTTCCAACAAACACACCAATCCAGAACAATCTGAATTCACGTGAAACGATTCCACAAAACCTGAACGGAATATTTTCCCTTTAAAAACATGTTTTTGTGACATTTTCTGATATTTATTTACAGCTCGTCCTCAGATCTGAAACACGCATCACGTCACGTTTATTTTGGAGACTCTTAACGTCTCAGCTGCTCACAGATCCATTCATAAAAACACGCTACGTTTGAGTGTAGGTGGAAAACCGAGACTTCTGGACTCTCAGGGAATTCATGTGTAACTTCAAACTCGAAAAGATGTGTTTATAAAACTACAGAACAGCTGGTCACCTCTGGATTAGAGCGGAAACATTTACAGCATTAAATATAGATATGAATACATGTTTCAGTGAGCTGCTGCTCGCCGGTGGACTTTATTCTGCTGCTGGGAAACAGAAAATGTTCCCTTTGCGTTAGGCCTGTGTTTCCAGAGTATCATCAGATCTGCTCCTTTATAGCACCTTCGCCTCCATCATCACCGTGACGATGACGTCACCACACCCTGCTCTTCACTAGAAATATACTTCCTGCCCGCATCGCTGTCGTGCCAATAGTGACGTTCAAGCACACCCTCTCGTGGAATATTACTTAAAAATAGATCCACTGAGAAATCATCTTCAAAATAACTGCAGATGTGATAACGAGAGATAAAACGTTAAATAACTTCTTTTTTTTTTTGCAGATGATCTACAAACAAGAATATGAAAGTTTAGTTGCACACATCACGTCCTGCACACGTTGTTTTTCAGTGGTTCACTGGTCCGATGCTTCGTGACTTCAATCTGCCTCATCATCCTTAGAAACTGTGACTCAGCACTTCTTCCAAGATCCTCTGCTGTTTTATTTGCACACAAATGAATGCGTGACCGAAGAGACGAGACGTGTTCGACAGCCACAGGAACGTGCTTCAGGTCACCTCGTCATTTAACATCTGCACGACAGACAGAGAAAAGAGAAGATGTCCGTCTACATGCTGGTGCTCCGTCTCAGACAGTGTCGCGTGCCCGAACATCTGTGCAGCACCGTGCAGCAGGTTCCACCTCTGCAGCTCGTCACTGCTGCAGGTTTGAACGGATCAGCTGCTACTACGGAGACAGATGAACAACCGGACTGTTGCCGTGACACCGAACCCCCAGACTCAGAGACGGCCTCGGAGGTTTTGAGGGAATACTCGTAGATTTTCTTCCTGAAGGCGCTGTTGGTGTTCTGCTGCCTCTTAAAGAGGATTATGTAGCACTTTGGGAAGAAGTGACAGCTGAGGATGCCGTAGTTGGAGATGAGAATGACCACCATCTCCACGGCCGGCAGGTACACTCCGGTGGTGGTGACATAGATGGGAACGAAGAGCAGCCAGGAGATGAGGTAGAGCAGCATGCTGAAGGTGATGAACCGCGCCTCGTTGTACTGCTGCGGCAGCTTACGTCCCTTGAAGGCGCAAACGAAGCACACGAAGGCCAGGACGGCGATGTAGCCCAGCATCACCCCGAAGGCCAGGTAGGAGCCCTCGTGACAGTCTGCCAGCAGCGTGGTCGGACTCCGGGTCACGTGATTGGACGGGCTTTTGAGGACGAGCCAGCAGACGCAGGCGGCCGCCTGTAAGGCCACGCAGAAGGTGACTATGAGGTACGGCTTGTAGAGCCTCCGCAGAACCTCCTGCTGCACCGGGTCGAACTTGAAGGCCAGCAGGATCTTCAGGGTCTTCACCAGGATGCAGGAGACACACAGGGTGAAGCTGATGCCGAACAGCACCTGCCGGGCCTTACACTGGAAGCTGTTGGGTCGGCCCACGAACAGCGTGGCGCTGATGTAACTGACGACCAGAGAGAAGAGGATGACTTGGCTCAGGGGCCCTCCGGCGGCCTTCACCACCGGAGTGTCCCGCTGGTGGAGGAACAGCGCCGACACCAGCAGGGTCAGGAGGATGCCCAGAGCGGAGAAGGCGAGCAGCACCGCGGCAAAGCCGTTCTGCCAGGAAAAGGACAACCGCTTTTTGGGGACGCAGCTGGAGCTGCCCTCCGGAGACCACTCGGTGTCGAAGTCGCAGCTCAGACACTGGTCCATGTCTGCGGGGAGGAAGAACAAGGAACCGGTCACATGGCGGCTCACAGAACTCCCGGTCTGACCCGGGTCTTCAGATCACCTGGTTCTGTGTGTGTGTGTGTGTGTGTGTGTGTGTGTGTGTGTGTGTGTGTGTTACCTGTGTTGTTAGAGTAGTAGTTCTCTGTACAGTTGGTGCACTCATAACAACACGTATGTTGACCTTCAGACGTTTTCTTAAACTCTCCAGGAACGCAGCTGTTGGAGCACTTAGAGGTGATGGACTGCAGAGGAGGACACACTGTTACACACTCTTCATCATTACACTCTTTATCACTCTTCATCACTACTCTTCATCACTTAGAGCTGATGAACTGTAGAGGATGAGACTGTTACACACTCTTCATCACTACTCTTCATCACTTAGAGCTGATGAACTGTAGAGGAGGAGACACTGTTACACACTCTTCATCATTACACTCTTCCTCACTACTCTTCATCACTCTTCACCACTACTCTTCATTAATCTTATTCACTACTCTTCATCACTACTCTTCATCACTCTTCACCACTACTCTTCATTAATCTTATTCACTACTCTTCATCACTACTCTTCATCACTCTTTACCACTGTTTTAACTGTAATCAACACGTTCTCTGTTCATAAACTGAAACTCTGAGTCAGCTTCAATGGTCTGTTTTCAGTAAATACACCATGCAGCATGTGTGTGTCTCTCCTTTATGTGTGTCTCTGTCTGTCTCTCGGTGTGTCTGTGTGTCTCTGTCTGTCTCTCGGTCTGTCTGTCTGTGTGTGTGTCTGTGTGTGTACCTGTGTGTGTGTCTGTGTTACTGTGTCTGTTTCTGTGTGTACCTGTGTGTGTGTCTCTGTGTGTACATGTGTGTGTGTCTCTGTGTGTACTTGTGTGTGTGTCTGTGTGTCTCTGCATACCTGTATGTGTGTCTCTGTGTGTTACTTTGTGTGTCTCTGTGTGTACCTGTCTGTGTGTCTCTGTGTGTACCTGTGTGTGTGTGTGTCTCTGTGTACCTGTGTGTGTGTGTCTCTGTGTACCTGTGTGTGTGTGTCTCTGTGTACCTGTGTGTGTGTCTGTGTGTGTACCTGTGTGTGTGTGTGTCTCTGTGTGTACTTGTGTGTGTGTCTGTGTTACTGTGTCTGTTTCTGTGTGTACCTGTGTGTGTGTCTCTGTGTGTACCTGTGTGTGTGTGTCTCTGTGTGTACTTGTGTGTGTGTCTGTGTGTCTCTGCATACCTGTATGTGTGTCTCTGTGTGTTACTTTGTGTGTCTCTGTGTGTACCTGTCTGTGTGTCTCTGCATACCTGTATGTGTGTCTCTGTGTGTACCTGTGTGTGTGTCTCTGTGTGTACCTGTGTGTGTGTCTCTGTGTGTACCTGTGTGTGTGTGTCTCTGTGTGTACCTGTGTGTGTGTCTCTGTGTGTGTGTGTGTCTGTGTGTACCTGTGTGTGTGTCTCTGTACCTGTAGGTCCTGGAACAGCACGGTGCTGCTATGGTTGGTGTATCTGAAGGTGTTGTTGTTTGGATGATACTCGGCCACCACATGGTGAACGTGGATGTTCCTTCCCTGCGACCTCCACATGGTGACGTCGTAGCCAAGATTCAGATCTCCTCTGCTGTCAAACTGAAATCTCTCGTCTCTCAGTCTGAAATCCTGCGAATGCAGAACCTGAAGAACCTGCAGAACACATCGCATTTAATTTCTCTACCGAGTTCCTTTAATCTGTCTTAATCCTGTTATCTCTACTTAACAAGCACTTGAGCACAGACACACTATGAACGTGCTGCATGTGTGTTACATATCAGATCTCATTACTCCAAAAAAGCTTTCCACAGAAAGTCCCCTGAATGTTGTTCAGTAAACAATAAATATCATCAGCAAGTGTCCTCTGCTTTCAGAAACAACAAGCAGTGTTAAAGTGGAAGATGAAATGCTTGGAGAAACCTTTTCAAATGTGTTCTCAGCGAACTCACATTTGTTCTGCAGGTGTGAGAGTCTCTAATCTGTGTTCAAGCTATCATATTCATGTGAACAAGATTTATCCTACAGCTTCTTCCTCATCTGTTACAGGCGTGTGACACCTTATCTCTGATCTGAACTGTAACTCTAACCCTGTAATCATCACCTGGCAACAGGCCTTACCTGCCAGGGCTGCAGCGTGCCCGGGGTGCTGCAGGCTCTGCTGCTGCAGATGGAGGCCACGGCCTGAGCGATGGCGCTCACAGCCATCTCCACACTGAACACACTGTTGGCGTGTATGTGTTCTCTGAGCCTGTTCACAGCTTCAGACATCAACTCAGAGTCTGAAAATTCTCCGCTGCTGTTCATCAGCCTGTAGATCTCCCGGAGGAGGGAGTTGTTCCCGGTGCTGCCCGGTCCAGCTGCCACCAGCCGGCTCAGGTACTCGCTGAACGAGGTCGGGTCTCCTCTTTTGAAAGTGAAGCCCACCACATGTCCTACGTCCTGCAGAGTGAGGTTCCCTGTGACGGAGCTGGAGGTGGACCAGCTGTCGCTGGCCACCCACACTCTCGTCATCGACTGCATGTTGAGTCTGGACGTCAGCGCGCGATGCTGGAGCTCCTGGTACAGATACATCATGTGAGTCGGTTTGGCGAAGGACACGATGACCTGAACCTTGGGGTTCTTGAGGATGGTCTGAGCGGTGTTATTGATGGCAGAGTTGATCTCCGGACTGGTCACTGACTGAGGCAGGACGGATTTAAAGGCCACACAGATGCCCCTCTTAGACGCCTCTGTGACGAAGTGATCCAGAGCCGACCGGCCATAATCTCCGTCGGTGGTGACGATTCCCACCCAGTTCCATCTGAAGGTGCTGAGCAGACTGGCCATGGCGGTGGTCTGGTGCCGGTCGTTGGGAATCGTCCTCATGAAGGCGGGGAAGCGGCTCTTATCGCTGAGGATGACGGCGGTGGAGGAATAACTGATCTGGAAGAGAGAAGAACTCTCTGTTATTACTGTCGGTCAGTGAGTCACATGACCACATCCTACAGGTTCATGTAACGCCTTCATCTTTAACACCACTCTGGAGACACCTGGAGACACTGACACAGCCTGAGATGAACTACGGATGCAACATGCTGACCGTGTCTCTTGACTCTGACTCCTGTCTCTTGTCTTTTGTCTCTTGTCTCTTGTCTCTTGTCTCTTGTCTCTTGTCTATTGTCTCTTGTCTCTTGTCTTTTGACTCTGACTCCTGTCTCTTCTCTCTTGTCTCTTGTCTCTTGTCTCCTGTCTTCTGTTTCCTGTCTCTTGTCTCTTGTCTCTTGACTCTGACTCCTGACTCCTGTCTCTTGTCTTTTGACTCTGACTCCTGTCTCTTCTCTCTTGTCTCTTGTCTCCCGTCTTCTGTTTCCTGTTTCCTGTCTCCTGTCTCTTGTCTCTTGTCACTTGTCTCTTGTCTCTTGTCTCTTGTCTCTTGTCTCTTGTCTCTTGTCTCTTGTCTCTTGTCTCTGACTCTGACTCCTGTCTCTGACTCCTGCGTCTGACTCTGTGGTTCTCAGAACTGACTTGGGGAACCATGCTGAGAGTCAGGTGTCTGGCCACGGCGATGGATATTTCAGAGTAGGAGGCTCCGATGACGGCGATGACCGGTGGGCTGCAGGAGGAGGTGCTGCCTGCTCTACTGCAGTCGGGCTGCTGGGTGAAGTCTGCTGCGGCCCTCAGAGCTGTGCTGACGTCAGAGCAGGAGTCCAGGATTCGATATCCCAGCGTCATGTTGACATCGGTCATGAGAGGGGATTTATTCACAACCTCTATAGCATTGATCATCGCCAATGCCCTCCCCAGGCGTCTCTCTTCAAACCTGTGAGGACAGTTGCAATTTAGTATTCACATTATATATACAATCCAGGTGTATAATCTATAATCCACTTTAACCCACAGCCTATCGGCTGTGTGTGTGTGTCTGTGGACTGTACCAATAAACATATCTGAGAAGTTTGAAGAACATTCACAGATGCAACGATCCAACAGTGAAAAATATGGATGAAATGAGGATAAAATGAGGGTGAAATAAGAATGATATGAGGATGAAAAAAGGATGAAATGAGGATGAAATGAGGATAAAAGGAGGATGAAAAAAGGACAAAATGAGGATGAAAAAAGAATGAAATGAGGATGAAAAAAGGATGAAATGAAGATAAAATGAGGATGAAAAAAGAATGAAATGAGGATGACATGAGGATAAAAGGAGGATGAAATGAAGATAAAATGAGGATAAAAAAAGGATAAAATATGGATGAAATGAGAATGAAAAAGGATGAAATGAGGGTGAAATATGGATGAAATGAGGATGACATGAGGATAAAAGGAGGATGAAAAAAGGATGAAATGAGGATGAAAAAAGGATGAAATGAGGATGAAAAAAGGACGAAATGAGGGTGAAATATGGATGAAATGAGGATGAAAAAGGATGAAATGAGGATTTAAAAAAAGATGATATATGGATGAAATGAGGATGAAAAAGGATGAAATGAGGATAAAATGAGGATGAAAAAAGGATGAAATGAGGGTGAAAAAAGGATGAAAAGAGGATAAAAGGAGGATAAAAGGAGGATGAAAAGAGGATGAAATGAGGATGAAAAAAGAATGAAATATGGATGAAATGAGGATGAAAAAAGAATGAAATGAGGATGACATGAGGATAAAAGGAGGATGAAATGAAGATAAAATGAGGATAAAAAAAGAATGAAAAAAGGATGAAATGAGGATGAAAAAAGGATGAAATATGGATGAAATGAGGATGAAAAAGGATGAAGTGAGTATGAAAAAAAAGGACGAAATGAGGATAAAAAAAGGATGAAATGAGGATGAAAAAAGGATGAAATGAGAATGAAAAAAAGGATGAAATGAGGGTGAAATATGGATGAAATGAGGATGAAAAAGGATGAAATGAGGATTTAAAAAAAGATGATATATGGATGAAATGAGGATGAAAAAGGATGAAATGAGGATAAAATGAGGATGAAAAAAGGATGAAATGAGGATGAAAAAAAGGATGAAATAAGGGTGAAAAAAGGATGAAATGAGGATGAAAAAGGATGAAATGAGGATAAAATGAGGATGAAAAAAGGATGAAATGAGGATGAAAAAAGGATGAAATGAGGATGAAAAAAGGATGAAATAAGGGTGAAAAAAGGATGAAATGAGGATAAAATGAGGATGAAAAAAGGATGAAATGAGGATGAAAAAAGGATGAAATGAGGATGAAATGAGGATGAAAAAAGAATGAAATGAGGATGACATGAGGATAAAAGGAGGATGAAAAAAAGGATGAAATATGGATGAAATGAGCATGAAAAAGGATGAAATGAGTATGAAAAAAAGGACGAAATGAGGATGAAAAAAGGATGAAATGAGGATGAAAAAAGGATGAAATGAGGATGAAAAAAGGATGAAATGAGGGTGAAATATGGATGAAATGAGGATGAAAAAGGATGAAATGAGGATTTAAAAAAAGATGATATATGGATGAAAAAAAGGATGATATGAGGATGGAGGGTCGTCTTGTTGTTATCTGAGCTCACAGTGAACTTTTCTGTTTCCAGAGCTTTAAAGCACATTTCACGGTCTTCAGTCAGACTCCAGCCCATGAAGGTGAGAAGTGTGTCATGTGGCTGAGAACTGACTTAATGTTGTGAGATTATACGAGTAGTGAAAGAGCTCCATGTGGATCAACAGCAGCCTCAGCTCCTCCTCCTCAGAGGTCCAGAGACAGACGGTGAGCTGGCTGCTCTACATCTTCACTACACTGCTGATAGTATCTGAACCAGGAGACACACTTCAGTCCTTCATTTGATTATAAGGGTACATTTGTCTTTTCCTCCATTCACCTTCTCAATAATTCTCTATTTCTCTATTAATGTAATGTCACTGATTTTGTCGACTCTACAGTGTAAATCTGTGTTGTCTCAGTTCTCCTTTTTTTTTTTTTATCCTGCCGGGAAGTTTAACTTCATGTTTCTCTGATAATATGAATAAACACAATAATTCTGCTCCTGTTTGGTTTTACTGTTGTTGAAAGTGGAGAACTTTTAGTTGAATTAATCACAAACTGAATACTGATGATTATTGAGTCATGGTTCACCTGACACACGGCTGCAGGTGGGGAGCGAAGGACCGGTTCTTCCTGTCGATGTCTGCGTGGATGGGAAAGATTCCTCCGATGAGAACGTCTCCTCTGGCCTCTATTCCAGCAGCATGTCCGGGCTCCAGACTGACAGCAGACAGACTGACGATGATGATGGCAGCCCAGATCTTCATCCTGCGCTGACTGTTGTCCCTCTCAGTGTGGTCTCTCATCTGTCTCTCCCTCCTTGTCCTCTCTCTTCACCTTCACCTCCGGCAGACTGATACTCTCCTGTTTAAGCATCCTTACTTGGGTAAAAGAAAATTCTCTCCTATTTCCTCCTTCAGATTTTTGTTCTCATGTTCTCCCCTGCAGCCCCGCCCACTTCCCCATGACTGATGACTCACTGTTTAATATCTGTTGGCATCTCACCTTTTCTCTGTAAACACACACACACACACACACACACACACACACACACACACACACACACACACACACACACACACACACACACACACACACACACACACACACACACACACACACACACACACACACACAAAGTTTACTACACAAACATTTAGTGTTTTCTCAGTGTGCTGACAGATTAATGTACAACTCACTTCACCAGATTCTTTTATAAATACATCATATTGTTGTCATTAGTTCTGTTATTCAGAATTATCATTATGTGTGATTGTCCCATGAACATCGTTTAATATCCAAAACTCCGTCAATGACTATACAAAGGTGTTACCCAGCAGAACAACCTTGTAGTGTGTGAATGGGACTGTGTGTGTGTGTGTGTGTGTGTGTGTGTGTGTGTGTGTGTGTGTGTGTGTGTGTGTGTGTGTGTGTGTGTGTGTATTTGTGTGACCTAATTAATTAATCGGAAGAATTCATTTTACAGATTGTATCTTTATAATGTTATAATAATCATATCACAGATTCTCTGAGCTCATTATTGTTTGTCTGAACTACTGAACACAAACTACAAATATTTTATTTACGTGATAAAACTGTTGTCTGTTGTCTCTGCTCTCTGACTCTGGTTCTGTTAACTGTACAGATGTTCTCCACCTCTGAGTCTGGTTCTGTTAGCAGATGTTCTCCACCTCTCAGTCTGGTTCTGTTAACAGATGTTCTCCACCTCTTCTTCTGGTTCTGTTAGCAGATGTTCTCCACCTCTGAGTCTGGTTCTGTTAACAGATGTTCTCCACCTCTGAGTCTGGTTTCTGTGAACAGATGTTCTCTACCTCTGGTTCTGGTTCTGTTAACATATGTTCTCCACCTCTGATTCTGGTTCTGTTAAGACCCTTCCTGCCACCGTCACTGATGTGATGTTAAGCACAACAGCCCTGGAAGCAACTGTAGGACCAGATGTAAACTTGGAAAATGTCTCTCTTGTTGAGCTCTCTGAGTTAACTAGAATTATTTCTTCATCTGGATCCTCTAGCTGTCTGTTAGATCTCATCCCAATTAAACTTTTTAAGGAAGTCTTCCCTTTAATTAATACTTCCATATTAGATCAGATCAACCTATCTATTGTAACCGGCTATGTACCGCAGGCTTTTAAAGTGGCTGTAATTAAACCTTTACTTAAAAAGCCGACTCTTGATCCAGCTGTTTTAGGAAACTAAAGACCAATTTCCAACCTGACGTTTATTTCTAAAATCCTTGAAAAAGTTGTTGCAAATCAACTTTTTGAACATTTACAAAGGAATGATCTGTTTGAAGATTTTCAGTCAGGCTTTAGAGTTCATCATAGCACAGAAACAGTTCTGGTGAAAGATACTAACAACCTTTTATTAGCCTCAGATAATGGACTCGTCTCTGTACTTGTTCTTCTGGACCTCAGCGCTGCTTTTGATACGATTGATCATACGATCTTATTACAGAGATTAGAAGACGTTATGATGATTAAAGGAACTGCATTAGACTGGTTCAAATCCTACTTATCAGATAGATTCCAGTTTGTCCATGTCAACAATGAGTCTTCCAGACAAACAAGAATTAGTTATGGAGTTCCACAAGGCTCAGTGTTAGGCCCAATACTTTTTACTTTGTACATGCTTCCATTAGGAGATGTCATCAGGAAGCACTGCATAAACTTCCATTGTTATGCAGATGACTAGGCTCCATCATATCTTAGAGATCTTATAGAACCATATAATCCTAGCAGAGCACTTCGCTTTCAGTACGCTGGTCTACTTGTGGTTCCTGGAGTTTACAGAAGTAGAATGGGAGGGAGAGCCTTTAGTTTTCAGGCTCCTCTCCTGTGGAACCAGCTCCCAGTTTGTGTTCGAGGGGCAGAAACCCTCTCGAGATGCATGTAGACACATGCATCTCCATGACGCATGTAGAGACATGCATCTCCATGACGCATGTAGAGACATGCATCTCCATGACGCCCTGCGCTTGTTGTCTCCACCAACAGTTCTTCTCTTCTATCTCTATGCTGTCCTTTTCTCTCTCTGCTCTCCTCTCACCCCAACCGGTCGAGGCAGATGCTCCGCCCACCCCTGAGCCTGGTTCTGTTGGAGGTTTCTTCCTGTTAAGAGGGAGTTTTTCTTCCCTCTGTTGGAGGTTTTTCTCCCTTAAAGAGGAGGTTTTTTTCTCTCCTAGCTTATGTGGGAATTGTTGAATTGTTGGTTTCTCTGTATAATATTGTAAAGTCTTGCTGTAAGGACTTTAATGTGTTAAGTGCCATGAAATAACCTATGTTGTGATTTGGCGCTATATAAATAAAGTTGAATTGAATTGAATTAGATGTTCTCCACCTCTGCCTCTGGTTCTGTTAGATGTTCTCCACCTCTGGTTCTGGTTCTGTTAGCAGAGTTTCCCCACCTCTAAGTCTGGTTCTGTTAACAGATGTTCTCCACCTTTGGTTCTGGTTCTGTTAACAGATGTTCTCCACCTCTGGTTCTGCTTCTGTTACCAGATGTTCTCCTCCTCTGAGTCTGATTCTGTTAAGAGATGTTCTCCTCCTCTGCCTCTGGTTCTGTTAGATGTTCTCCACCTCTGCTACTGGTTCTGTTAGCAGATGTTCTCCACCTTTGGTTCTGGTTCTGTTAACAGATGTTCTCCACCCCTGGTTCTGGTTCTGTTAACGGATGTTCTCTACCTCCGGTTCTGGTTTTGTTAACAGATGTTCTAATTCTCTGGTTCCGTCAACAGATGTTCTTCACCTCTGCTTCTGGTTCTGTTAACAGATGTTCTCCACCTCTTCTTCTGGTTCTGTTAGCAGATGTTCTCCACCTCTGGCTGTGTTAACAGATGTTCTCCTCCTCTGAGTCTGGTTCTGTTAACAGATGTTCCCACCTCTGAGTCTGGTTCTGTTAACAGATGTTCTCCACCTCTGCCTCTGGTTCTGTTAGATATTCTCCACCTCTGAGTCTGGTTCTGTTAACAGATGTTCTCCACCTGTGGTTCTGGTTCTGTTAGCAGATATTCTTCACCTCTGAGTCTGGTTCTGTTAGCAGATGTTCTCCACCTCTGGTTCTGGTTCTGTTGGAGATCCTTCCAGCTATCACTCACGTTGAACTGTTAAGTTGTTGAGTTTTTGAATTATTAATTTTTTGGGTTCCTCTGTAATAGGTTAGGTAGGTTAGGTAGTTACTTTATTAATCCCCGAGGGGACATTTTTTCGCTACAGCAGCATACAGAAGCAATAAGATAATAATAGAATAATAGAAAAAATGTTGTAAAGTTTGGCTTCTCTGAGCAGCGCCCTCTCCTCTACAGACGAGGAGCGCTTGTTTCTCCACATCACATCACTGAGTTTATGAAGCAGCCACAGATGAGGGTTTTATTGAATGTATGATCAGCAGTTTAGGTTAGGTTAGGTTAGGTTAGGTTAGGTTAGGTTAGGTTAGGTTAGGTTAGGTTAGGTTAGGTTAGGTTAGGTTAGGTTAAGTTAGGTTAAGTTAGGTTAAGTTAGGTTAGGTTAGGTAGTTACTTTATTAATCCCCAAGGGGAATTTTTTTTTCGCTACAGCAGCATACAGGAAGCAATAGATAATAATAGAATAATAGAAAGCAATAAAATAGCAGTAAAATAGCAGTAAAAATATAAAATATAAAATGCACAGTATATACAGTATATTCAGTACAGTATATATCTATATATATTATATACAAACAACCAAGAACACAGACAACAGTGTTATTGTTATGTGATGGATTTTGCCAGAGTTTGGGGTATTGTACAGTCTTATTGCGGTCGGCAGGAATGATCTCCTGTAACAGGAATGATCTCCTGTATCAGGAATGATCTCCTGTATCAGGAATGATCTCCTGTATCAGGAATGATCTCCTGTATCAGGAATGATCTCCTGTATCAGGAATGATCTCCTGTATCTGTCCTTGTGACAGCGGAGCTGGAGGAATCTTTTAGAGAAAGTCCTCCTCTGTCCCTGCAGCAGGTGGTGGAGAGGGTGGACAGGATTATCCAATATGGACAATAGTTTCCTCAGCGTCCTCCTCTCCACCACCTTTTCCAGACTGTCCAGTTTGTAGCCGATGATGGAGCCGGCCTTCTCAACCAGTTTGTTAAGTCTGTTGGTGTCACCGGCTCCAATGCTGCTCCCCCAGCAGACCACAGTGAAGTACAAAGCACTGGCCACAACAGATGGTAGAACATCTCCAACATCTCGCTGCACACATTGAAGGATCGAAGTTTCCTCAAGAAAAAGAGTCGACTCATCCCCTTCTTGTAGACAGCGTTGATGTTGGTCTTCCAGTTCAGTATGTTGTCGATGGAGACACCCAGGTACTTGTACTCCTCAACCATGTCCACCTCCTCTCCCAGAACTCTCAGCGGTTGTGGAGCCGTCGCCTTCCTCCTGAAGTCGACCACCATCTCTCTGGTCTTGGCCACGTTCAGGAGCAGGTGATTTCTTCCCGCCCACTCCACAAAGTCCTCCACTACTGCCCTGTACTCATCCTCTCGTCCATCCCTTATACACCGACCACTGACTCCTCCTCCCGTCCATCCCTTATACACCTACCACTGCAGAGTCATCAGAGAACTTCTGCAGATGTCTTGACTCTGAGTTGTTCTGGAAGTCAGTGTTGTAGAAGGTGAACAGGAAGGGAGACAGAACAGTTCCCTGAGGAGCTCCAGTACCACTGACCACCGTATCAGACAGCACACTGCCCAGACGGACAAACTGTGGTCTGCCTGTCAGATAGTCATTGATCCAGGAGACGGTGGACGTGTCCACCTCCACCACCCGCAGCTTCTCACTCAGCAGCAGTGGTTGGATGGTGTTGAATGCACTGGAGAAATCAAAGAAAGTGATTCTCACAGAGTCACCAACAGTCAAACTAAATAAAAAAGAGACTAAAGGTTTATGAGAAGTCATTATTTACCCTGCTTTATTTGATATGTCCAGCTGTCTAATGCCGTCTTAAATCTTTTAATGTCAAAAGTCTTTTAAAGATAAAATCTGTTTTTTTATAGTGAGCATCTGTTTACAACTACACATAGTGGTAGTGCTCAGGCTTCCGCCAGGTGGCAGCACTGCATTAAGAGTATCCGGGGCGGGACAGGAACGACAGCGACCGGAAATGGAAGCTGCTCAGAGACGGAAGAAGAAGCATGGAGGCGGCAGTGTTCATTCTGTCGCTGGTGGACTGCTGTGCACTGATTTTTCTCTCCGTTTACTTCGTATCCTTTTCGTTTGTGTGTCTCTGGTAGATATTGAGCTGTTCCTCAAAGCGGCCATCAGGGAAGGCTGTAACGAGTTCTTCTGATTGTATGAGGCGCTTAGCGGCGCCGTGCTAACCTGTTAGCCGCCTGGCTGCTGGGAGCAGCAGCCCAGACGGACCCCCGAGAGGGCAGAGGGGCGGCGGGACGAGGTGGGCTCACAGGGACCGACTGGAAGGTACACGGAGGGTTTAAGTCCTCCGAGCAAACAGCTGACAGAAATATGTTAACGTGTCTGATAAAACTATCTCATTGACAAACATGAGAGCTTCTGTGTCTTCCTGGCACCATGAAGATCAAACGGGGTCGAAACCTGCTGTAAACAAGCAAATAAACCTGCTGTAAACAAGCAAATAAACCTGCTGTAAACAAGTAAATAAACCTGCTGTAAATAAATAGATAACCCTGCTGTAAACAAGGATAAACATGCTGGAAACAAGTAGATAAACCAGCTGTAAACAAATAGATAAACCAGATGTAAACAAGTAGATAAACCAGATGTACACAAGTAGGTAAACATTCTGTAAATAAGTAGATAACCCTGCTGTGAACAAGTAAATAACCCTGCTGTAAACAAGTAGATAAACCTGAAGTAAACAAGTAGATAAACCTGAAGTAAACAAATAGATAAACCTGAAGTAAACAAATAGATAAACCAGATGTAAACAAGTAGATAAACCAGATCTAAACAAGTAGATGCACATTACATTTAGCTGACGCTTTTATCCAAAGTGACTTACAACATACCGATGGTACACCATCGGGAGCAATTTTAGGGTTCAGCGTCTTGCTCAGGGACGCTTGGGCAGGAGGAGCTGGGGACCGAGCCACCAACCTTCTGATTGGTGTGCAACCCAGTCTACTGTCTGAGCTACAGCTGCAGCCTCCCTCCCAGGCCACAGAGAGACTGACGGAAACAAAGACCATTCACACTCTCATTCACACCTAAGGGCAATTTCTAGAACCACCAATTAACCTGAGGTGCATGTTTTTGGATGTTGGGAGGAAGCCGGAGAACCCGGAGAGAACCCACGCAAGCACAGGGAGAACATGCAAACTGCACAGAAAGGCCCAGGACCGGATTCGAACCTGGAACCTTTTTGCTGTGAGGCGACAATGCTAACCACTGCACCACTGTGCCGCACACCTGCAGTAAACAAGTAGATACACTTACAGTAAACAAGTAGACAAACCAGATGTAAACAAGTAGATACACCTGCAGTAAACAAGTAGATAAACATGCTGTAAACAAGTTGATAAACATGCTGTAAACAAGTAGATAAACCAGATTTAAACAAGTAGATAAACCAGATTTATACAAGTAGATACACCTGCTGTAAACAAGTAGATAAACCAGATGTAGGTCAGAACACTGTTGGCCTCGACAGGTTTAGATTTCCAGTGAAGATGATGATCAATCCTCTTCATCCCTGGTGATCTCCTCCGTCTGACTCCTTGACCAGCGCTCAGATCATCACCCTGTCAGATCTGGAATGTGACTACATCAACGCTCGAGCCTGCTGCTCCAAGCTGAACAAAGTAAGTCTCCTCCCTCTGCAGCACTCAGGTGCTTCATTTATTATGGTCTGGTATTTCTGACTTTATTGTGTGTGTGTGTGTGTGCGTGTGCAGTGGGTAATCCCAGAGATGGTGGGCCAGTGTCTCTCCACGATGCTGATGTTGGTGTCCATGCACTGGTTCATCTTCCTGCTCAACGTGCCTGTCGCAGCCTGGAACATGTACAGGTATGTTGGTTCTGGATCGGTTCTGTGTTCTGAGTCGGGTTCTCGTTCCCAGACACGTGGAACAAACATCTGCTGACTGCATCCTTACTGCTTAATGTGTTGAATGGTATTTAAAGTTTGACGGAGGAGCTCAGAGTCGGAGGGCAGGCCGACCTCCACCTGTTCCTCCACCTCTGCTCCGTCCACCCTGTCAGTAAATATCTCTGAGACGTCTGAGTCAGCTCCTCCGTCCTCGTCCCTGCAGGTACCTTAAGGTGCCCATGGGGAACATGGGCGTGTTTGACCCGACTGAGATCCACAACCGAGGTCAGCTCAAGTCCCACATGAAGGAGGCCATGATCAAACTGGGCTTCCACCTGCTCTGCTTCTTCATCTACCTGTACAGGTGAGGGCTGCGACGGTGTGATCGTCCTGTCCGTCTGCTGCTCGTCTCCTCTCAACTAACTCCTGTTTATGTTTTCTGCAGCATGATCCTGGCTCTGATCAATGACTGAGTCCCTGGCCGCCAAACTTCAGGCTGTTTGTCCCTCACGTCCTGCCGTTCTGTATGCATGAGATGTCTCACAGCAGCTTGACGAGTGTCCCGCTCCACTCCGCTCTTTGTGTCGTCACAGCACTTTGGTTAATGTCGAACCCGTCCGCACCATCTGACAGAACCTCCCTCAACCTTTACTGAGTAAATCCAAGTAGCTGCTGGTGGTCACCTGACTGGTGGGACGATGATCCCACCTCCTCCCAGGACACACAGGAAGGCTGTTGAAGGTCTGCAGGGACACTCGTGCTGTGTTCCAGATGTTGTTCTTGTGTACTAACTCTCTCTACTCTGAGTGCATCAGTGTGTTCACACTGTCAGTACAGAACCATCAGAACACTACAAGTACCAGGATGAAGCACTCAGAACGCTCCAAAACAAGAAGTGTGAAACTCTGGACACTTTCCACCCTAAACGGTCGCCATATTGGCTCCATAGAGGAAGGGGGCGGGGCCACTGACCTAAACGATTTTCAAATTAAAAGCGTCTGAGGAAGCTGCAGATGTTCCTGAAGACAAAGTGTTTCTTTTCCACTGCTGCTGCTGGACAGAAGAATCAGTGTGTTTATTGAGTGTTAAACAGAGGACACAAAAACATGTTGATTTCTGGGTAAAATAATTAAAGCTGCAGATATTTTGGAGGATGATGTGTTCACATGAGGAGGTCATTTCTTGTCAGTGCAGAACATCAGTATGTGATTGAAACAACACAACTCTGTCTAAACTCCTGCACTTCACAGGTAAGAGTCCTGACATGGAAGAGTATCTGTTAGTGTCCTGAGGGAAGTCCATCATCTGGAACACAGCATCGGTCCTTTATCCAGTCCATGTTTGTAGCTTTGGTGACCTCTGACCCCCAGAACAGCATTCATTAGATTAGAGACAGAGTTTAAAAGAGCACACAGTGTGCTAAGGTCAGCTGTGGTTCTCCTCCACCCTGCTGTGGTTCTCCACCCTGCTGTGGTTCTCCACGCTCTGTAGTTCTCCACCCTGCTGTGGTTCTCCACGCTCTGTGGTTCTCCTCTCCACGCTGTGGTTCTCCTCTGGTCCTCTCAACATCTTCAGTTTAAATGTGTGTGCTCCTGTTTCTCCAACACGTCTGTGACCTCCAGCAGTTTGTCATCCTCACACCGTCTGGGACTGAGAGGGTTCAACTGTCTAATCACATATTTGATCACATCTGATCACGTTTGATCACATCTGATCACGTTTGATTACATGTCTGATGCTGAATTGGACTGAAAACTGTGACGACACAAGAGAGCACAAAGTGGAAGAAAACTGCTGCTGAGACTTCTTCTGTATACAGGAGCTGCAGGACTTCAGCATCACACACACTAGAGACACTATATACACACACACACACACACAAACACTAACAATATGAGGTGATGTGTGTGTGTGTGTGTGTGTGTGTGTGTGTGTACAGTGGTCTCAGGCGGTCGGTGATGTGATGCTGCACCTCTGTGAATGGCTGACAATCCCACAGGTGTGCTTGTGTTGTGACAGACTGAGCAGGTGCGCCTTGGTGCTGCCCCCTTGTGTTTACTCTGATTTTGTACTGTACGTTGAAGCCTGGCGCTCCTGTTAGAACGGTTTCTGGATCAGCAGCTTGTAAACGTGGACGCGCGAGCTCATCTTTTTTCTGCCGAACACGTTCATGTCTGACCGTGTTCATTGTGTTCTGCGAGTGTAAACCTTCTTTGATTGGAGGAAATGTGTTTCATAAATAAAGGTGAAAATCTACTCTGTCTGCCTCGGCTGTTGAACGCGTGGAACCTTGCAGCGGTAAACTGACTATTGTTCTGTGTGAAATCATCATGAAGTGACTCATCATAAGTCACAAGTAAGAAATTTAAAACCAAGTCCAACTGAATCACGTCGCTCCTCTGCTGCGTTCTGGATGCTCGCGAAGAACCAGAAGAATAACACGGTGATCTGCAAAGATGAACGTCATTGCGATCACCTTCACACACCTGGAGAAGATCATTACAGTCTGAATGATATGGCATCAGGCTGATGACATCTGAATGTATTTAATGGAGCTGTTGTCCTGGCAACAGTTCGAATGTGTAACTCAGTTAGTTGGATCACCCAAATATAGAGTAGAAAATATGTGAAACATTCTCCTTTTTATGAACACCAAAGGTTCTGTCTCTTGTTATTTGCTGTTTATTTTTTAACTTATTTATATAGATATATAATAAGCAGAGAAAGCAGCATAGCAGCCAGACATAGGAGACTTATTTCAGACAACATACTAGTGTGATGTTTTCATGATGTTTTGGACATGTCAGGATCCCTGTGTGTGTTTTTCCTTTGTTTCCACTGGTCTCCTTTTTTCTCATATTTCTGTCATTGCCCGTGTTTGTTTCCATGTGCTCTGGATTTGGTTGTGGTCTGTGTCTGGTGGGTGTGGTCTCTCCTCTTCCCTCCTCCAGGCTCCTCCCCTCCACTCCCCCGGCGGGCTGGCACAGCTGCACTCCACCGATCACCTCCTGACAGGAATAAAACGTAGACTGTATATGAAATCTATAGTCAAAGACATGTCAAAATCAATTCCACTTTAAAACCCTGAATCTTTATTTAAAATATGCACACAGAACAATTGTCCTACAGAACTATACGGAACAGTACAATCACTTTTTGTAATAACACAGTTAAAATGTCAAATGGTTTCTGCAAGCAAACAAAGTCCCTACTCTGTCTTCTTCAGAGAGGACGGAGAAAAGAGGAAGAGGAGAGGAAGAGAGGAAGAGGAGGCAGATGAGGAGAGAAGAGGAGGAGAGAGGAAGAGGAGATGAGAGAAGAGGAAGAGGCCGAGAAAGAGGAATAAGAGGAGAGAGGAAGAGGAAGAGGCCGAGAAAGAAAAAAGGAAGAGGACATGAGAGAAGAGGAAGAGGAGACGAGAGAAGAGGAAGAGAGAGAAGAAGATGAGAGAAGCCTGAAATATTCAGAATAAGAAACTAAAGGAGTCACAGAGGCAAGAAGTAGAAGAGCACACCTGTGACTGTGTGAGAGACATCGAGTGTGGTGCACCACTGGTGTGTTGTTGTATTGTTGTGTAATTGTGTAGTCGTGTAGTTGTGTAGTTGTGTAGGAGGTGAAGCTGCAGATAAACAGGGTTCCACACACAGAACGGTTCTCCTCTGACCGGTCCAGCTGCTGCAGTCCAGAACATCTGGAGAGATGCTCTGCGATCAGCTGGAAGACAGCAGGAGTGGAACCAGAACCACACATGACCCGGTCTGCAGGCGGTCCGCCTCAGAACACAACAGAGAAATATACAGAACACATCACACAGAACAACAACCGGGCCGGACGGTTCTGCAACTCCTGAAAGGAAACTGTAGAAACCCATCAGAACTTTATGTTACACTGTACAAACTGGTAAAGATACTGTCTCTGTCTCTCACTGTCTCTGTCCCCTCAATGTCCCTCAATGTGTCTGTCCCTCTCTGTCCCCTCAATGTCTCTGTGTCTCACTGTCTCTGTCCCCTCACTGCTCAGGTGTCCATTACTGTCTCTGTCCATCACTGTTCAGGTGTCCATCATAAAAGGACAAGGCTGCTATTTTTAATGTGTTATCATGAACTAATCTCATTGGACGGAACTTACTAACAATCACTGAGTCCAATCAGACTCCTCAGTCCTCTGCTGCCTCCAATACTCACAAAAGCAGAAAGTGTAGATTCATCTGCCACTAGAAATAGTCCCTACAGATGCTGTCTGAACCTTTTCCACGTTTAAAGATTTTCTTCCACAGAGCAGGACGTCAGAGCGTCCTCTAAAGAGGGGTTTATAGAGACAGAGAGAAGAGAGAAGAGCAGCCTTAACGTTTACCTCAGGTCACACAGCGTGGGAGACGGGGAGGGGGTCATTCAATACTACAGTCAATAAAAAACACACGTAGAAATTAAACTTAAAACACAGAACAACTAAAGCCAACCCAAAAAACACCAGAAGAAAAGGGAGTGGTGTGTGTGTGTGTGTGTGTGTGTGTGTGTGTGTGTGTGTGTGTGTGTGTGTGTGTGTGTGTGTGTGTGTGTGTGTGTGTGTGTGTGTGTGTGTGTGGGGAGGAGAGAGGAGCTGCTTCAGGACCACAGAGGACAGATGAACTCTACAGGTCTGCACACATCAGCAGCTGTTTGTCCTCCGAGAGTTGGTACGTCCTGCTGTCTGTCCCTCAGACATAATCATCAAACACTGTCTCTCTGGACAGAAGCAGGAAAAATGAAATCTGCTCTGGATCGGAAACACACGGTACCACAGAGCTGAGAAGAGGAGGAGGAGGAGACGTCCATCAGGGGGTCCTGCAGGTCTGTAGAGTCTCTCAGAGGAACAGGTGACTAAGAACAAACACCTCCACCCGCCGCTACGTCACAGCTAGCACTATCAGTGAACTACTCAGGAATAAATAAAGTCCTTTAGAATAAATAGGAGGAGGTGGGCAGGTCTGCTCGGTGCTGGGGGACCGGGTCCAGACAGGAGGAGGTGGGTCCGAAACCGCAGGTCCTTGAGCCCAGCTTCATGGGGCCGGCTCTGACATCATCACATCTCCAGGAAGCAGCTGTCCAATCACTTTCCGCGCATCTTCCATTCAAGTGTCTACAGAGTCTAAAAGTATGTCGGCGGATCATCAGCTGTCCATGCTGCAACATTCTAAAACAGGAAACAGGAAACACACAGGTCAGCATCCTCAACATCCTCAACATCATCAGCATCCTCAACATCCTCAACATCATCAGCATCCTCAACATCATCAGCATCCTCAACATCCTCAACATCCTCAGCATCCTCAACATCCTCAACATCATCAGCATCCTCAACATCCTCAACATCCTCAGCATCCTCAACATCCTCAACATCATCAGCATCCTCAACATCCTCAATATCATCAGCATCCTCAGCATCCTCAACATCCTCAGCATCCTCAGCATCCTCAACATCATCAGCATCCTCAACATCCTCAACATCCTCAACATCCTCAGCATCCTCAACATCCTCAACATCATCAGCATCCTCAACATCCTCAACATCCTCAACATCCTCAGCATCCTCAACATCCTCAGCATTCTCAACATCCTCAACATCATCAGCATCCTCAACATCCTCAATATCATCAGCATCCTCAGCATCCTCAACATCCTCAGCATTGTCAACATCCTCAACATCATCAGCATCCTCAACATCCTCAATATCATCAGCATCCTCAGCATTCTCAACATCCTCAGCATCCTCAACATCCTCAACATCAACATTCTCAACATTCTCAGCATTCTCAACATCATCAACCTCCTCAACATCATCAGCATCCTCAACATCCTCAACATCATCAGCATCCTCAACATCCTCAGCATCCTCAACATCCTC
Organism: Brachyistius frenatus; assembly: GCF_029030835.1. Lineage (NCBI taxonomy): Eukaryota > Metazoa > Chordata > Actinopteri > Embiotocidae > Brachyistius > Brachyistius frenatus. Next base: position 403,925 of record NW_027210770.1, on the reverse strand, counting down.
AACATCCTCAACATCCTCAACATCATCAACATCATCAGCATCCTCAACATCCTCAACATCATCAGCATCCTCAACATCATCAACATCCTCAACATCATCAGCATCCTCAACATCATCAACATCCTCAACATCATCAACATCCTCAACATCATCAGCATCCTCAACATCCTCAACATCATCAGCATCCTCAACATCCTCAACATCCTCAACATCATCAGCATCCTCAACATCCTCAACATCATCAGCATCCTCAGCATCCTCAACATCATCAGCATCCTCAACATCATCAACATCATCAGCATCCTCAACATCCTCAACATCATCAGCATCCTCAACATCCTCAACATCATCAACATCCTCAACATCCTCAACATCATCAACATCCTCAACATCATCAACATCCTCAACATCCTCAACATCATCAACCTCCTCAACATCATCAGCATTCTCAACATCCTCAACATCATCAGCATCCTCAACATCATCAGCATCCTCAGCATCATCAACATCATCAGCATCCTCAACATCCTCAACATCATCAGCATCCTCAACATCCTCAACATCCTCAGCATTCTCAACATCCTCAACATCCTCAACATCCTCAACATCCTCAACATCCTCAACATCCTCAACATCCTCAGCATCATCAACATCATCAGCATCCTCAACATCCTCAGCATCCTCAACATCCTCAGCATCATCAACATCCTCAGCATCCTCAACATCCTCAACATCATCAGCATCCTCAACATCCTCAACATCCTCAACATCATCAACATCCTCAACATCCTCAACATCCTCAGCATTCTCAACATCCTCAACATCCTCAACAGCCTCAGCATCCTCAACATCCTCAGCATCCTCAACATCCTCAGCATCCTCAGCATCCTCAACATCCTCAGCATCCTCAGCATCCTCAACATCCTCAGCATCCTCAGCATCCTCAACATCCTCAACATCATCAGCATCCTCAACATCCTCAACATCCTCAGCATCCTCAACATCCTCAACATCCTCAGCATCCTCAACATCCTCAACATCCTCAACATCCTCAGCATTCTCAACATCCTCAACATCCTCAACAGCCTCAGCATCCTCAACATCCTCAACATCCTCAACAGCCTCAGCATCCTCAACATCCTCAGCATCCTCAACATCCTCAGCATCCTCAGCATCCTCAACATCCTCAGCATCCTCAGCATCCTCAACATCCTCAGCATCCTCAACATCCTCAACATCCTCAGCATCATCAACATCATCAGCATCCTCAACATCCTCAGCATCATCAACATCATCAGCATCATCAACATCCTCAGCATCCTCAACATCCTCAACATCCTCAACATGCTCAACATGCTCAAACTCTTCTGGAGTCTGAACTCTGTTTTTTACTGAAACCTGTTTCTAATATTCTGCACCTGTGTGACATGAACTGCAGCTGGATGACAGGTTTTTTTGTTGTTGGAGCAATCACATGTAATGCTCTCTGCTCTAGCCTCACACACTGGCACAACCCTCCAAACACTCTCCCATCATACGACATCTCCATACCATTGAGCCCCTCTGCGTCCTGCACGTCCAGGAAGGGGGCAGGCCCCCAGATGCGGACGGTGCCGTCATCGGAGGCGCTGGCGAGCAGTCCGGGCAGGACGGGGTTCCAGCTCACACAGTTGACGGTGCGGGTGTGACCAGTGAGCTCTGCGATGGGCAGCTCGCTGCGCCGGTGCCAGATGTAAACTTTGTGGTCTGACAGGAGACAGAGACTGGATCAGCTGGAGGAGACTTAAAGGGACAATCCACCGCTGGACAGCACTGCTGCTGCTGGGTTATAACCTTCAGGTGAACTTCATGTTTACATCTCCAGTTCCCCACAACCCCCTCCTCTGCACAGAGTTACCTTCAGAGAAGCTCCACCTTCAGTCTGAGGCGCCACAGGAGCTCTACAGGAGGCTCTACAGGAGGCTCTACAGGAGCTCTACAGGAGGCTCTACAGGGGCTCTACAGGAGCTCTACAGGAGCTCTACAGGAGGCTCTACAGGAGGCTCTACAGGAGCTCTACAGGGGCTCTACAGGAGGCTCTACAGGAGCTCTGCAGGAGGCTCTACAGGAGCTCTACAGGAGCTCTACAGGAGGCTCTACAGGAGGCTCTACAGGAGCTCTACAGGGGCTCTACAGGAGGCTCTACAGGAGCTCTGCAGGAGCTCTACAGGGGCTCTACAGGAGGCTCTACAGGAGCTCTACAGGAGGCTCTTCAGGGGCTCTACAGGAGGCTCTACAGGAGGCTCTGCAGGAGGCTCTACAGGAGGCTCTACAGGAGCTCTGCAGGAGCTCTACAGGAGGCTCTACAGGGGCTCTACAGGGGTTCTACAGGAGGCTCTACAGGAGGCTCTATAGGGGGCTTGACAGGAGGCTCTACAGGAGGCTCTATAGGAGGCTCTACATGAGGCTCTATAGGAGCTCTGCAGGAGCAGATGACCCGATGCCATCACAGAGGTGCTGTTTTCAATGAGCTCCGCCTCCAGCTGTCTTACCTTCACTGCCGCTGGCGATGAAGTCCTCGTTGTGTCCTCCGAAGCAGGAGTGGATGGTATAGAAGCCCTGGGTCACCCCCTGGTACTTCCTCACCAGAACCCGGTCCTGCAGATCCCACAGGTGGACTCCCTGCAAACACAAAACACGCCTGAACTCACCGCGCTGAGGACGGAGGGATGGACCTCTGTGGTTGGACAGCTGAGGGGGAGGAGCTGCTCACCTGAGTGGCCACGTTGAGCAGGGCTAACCGTCCGTTTTTGGAGACGGTGAAGGACATGATGGGATGGTCCTCCTGCACGCTGCAACGACAGAAGAGGCTGCTTCAGCACAGAGGACAGTCACATGGTGACGTTGCCTGTGAGACCAGCAGGGGGAGCACATCCACTCTGCCTGTGTGTGATGTGACCCATTGTTTGAAGGACACAGCGGTGAGGGTCCCGGTCAAAACGATGCAAGTCTGACCAGTGAGGTCAATATTACACAATGATCAAATCTAAAACAAAACCTTTCATTGGGACCATCAAATCTGTTCCATGTTGAGGAAACTTTGGGTAAAAAAATTTGAAATCCTTCCAACATCACACCAACACCGGCTGCACCCTGTGGTCCCGACAGGACAAAGACTCAGACACGTTTTAACGAGGCCTGAAATGAAGCTGTTGGAACGATGACTGAAGTTTCTAATCCTTCCAACACAACTGAACTTTAGACTCTTTATTCAGTACATTCAAATGAAACGGAAGTCACAAGATCAAATTCAGATCCGGTTCTGTTCAGACAGCGGAAGAAGCAGAACTCTCCCGACTTACATGTTCCTGTCTGTCAGATCCTCAAAGTTGTACCCTCGGATGCGTTGGTGGGTGTCGGAGGCGAGGACGGTCCGGCCGTCACTCAGACACCACAGGCACTGCACCCGGACCCCCTCCCACGAGTCCAGCAGGTTTCCATCTAGATCCTGGGAGGAAGGAGGAAGCAGACTACGTTCAGGATCAGGATCAGGATCAGGAGCAGCATCAGCATCACCACACTGCTGCAGATATACAGGAGACAACTGGTTTTAACGTCATCACTCTCCAGCAGGAATAAAGCATTTTTTTCAGCGATGTGTTAAAGTAGCAACAGATTCGTCCAACAGTCAGCTGTCAGTCTCATACGTCCAGACTCATATCACACGTTGAACCCGACACACAGAAGATCTCACAGTTCAGATCAGAGTCACACATTCAGGATGTGACCACATCTGGAGTCACAGTCTGTCCTGCTGTCAGAAATTCGATGGAGGTGACCTTTGACCTGTTAGATATAAACCATCATCTCGTCATCCTTTTTCATCTTAAATTCTGGAGTTATGGCTGCTAATGTGTTTAAAGTCATGGTGACCTTTGACCTTTGGTGAGCAGTGTGTGTGCAGTGTGTGTGCAGTGTGTGTGCAGTGTGTGTGCAGTGTGTGTGCAGTGCAGGATACTCACACACTGATAGAACTGGCCTCTCTGGCCACCAGTGACGAAGCGCTTGCCGTCTGGGTTCCAGGCCACGCTGGTCAGACTGTCCTCATGAGACTGACTCATCTTGGTCCGTAACTCTCCGGTCTATCAGAGGAGAGACAGGCCTGACTGAACGGATCCGACACCTCCTGTGAGAACAGCCTCTGACCCCGGTACCACTGTCCCTCTGTCCCACTGTCCCTCGATTACCCTGTCCCCTGCTACCACTGTCCCTCTGTACCACTGAGGTGGTGTGTACAGTGTTATCACCTGGGAACCAAATGACAGACTACTCTGGAGATACAAGTTCATTTAACGGTCACAGATTTAAAGGTTCGCTTCACATTTTTACAGTCTATTTTGTAATATTAATACTTTTATTATTATTATTATTATTATTATTATTATTATTATTATTATTAACGCTGGTAAACCTGCATGTAATCTGAGGTAGCTGTGATCGCTGTAATGTTCAAATGATGAAATATTACTTTTAGGACACCTGTGTTATCGTCCGTCCACTGCAGCTCAACAAGGAGACACCAGTCTGGACTACAAACTGTGAAGTCCAGTGGACGGGACTCAGACTACGGCTTGGAGTTAGTTTCATGTCAAGACAGAGACGTTTGTCCTTCGTCTCTGACGGATCCGTCCACAGCCAGAGGAAACGGTGAATGTTCCTGAGGCTGAGTGTGTGTCCGGCTGTGCACCACACACTCGGTATCTCCTGTCCATCATGATGCACCGAAATCACTATAATCATGAACTCAGAGGTCACACAGATCTACAGTCCTCACCCAGTTCTTCACTTTGTCTGCAGGGGACAGAGAGACACTGAGGATGAGCCCCAGCCTGCAGGACGGAGCTAAAGGCTTTAAAAGGATTTTAGGACCTTTAAATCAGGTCATTTAAAGCAACAGTGTCTCAGGACAAACAGTCTGTATACTGACGAACTGCTGCTGATGTCCCTGATCAAACACTGTCTCTGTCCTGCAGGGACTCGGAGTGTCTCACAGACAGACACAATCACAGCTGACTGATGTGGGGTCAGTGACTGCTGCTTGTTTCATTTTCTGACTGTGGTTTGAATCCAGACAGAGAGGTGCATGCTGGGACATGTAGTACCTGCACGTTCCACAGCCACAGCTCGGAGCAGTCGTCGGGACCGCAGGCGATCAGGTAGCAGTCGTCTGGACTCCACGCCAGGTAGGACACGCCATAGGCATGTCCCTCCAGAGTCTTCATCAGCTTCAGCTGCTGGGTCTCCTGAGTGGACACACACCGTCACTGACACCGTCACCGACACACAACGACACACACACCGTCACCGTCACACACACACACACACACACACACACACACACACACACACACACACACACACACCCACACACAACGACACACACCGACAAACCATCACTGACACACAACGACACACACCGTCACCGACACACAACACACACCGACACACAACACACACACCATCACCGACACACAACGACAGACACACGTCACCGATACCAACACACACCGTCACCGACACACCGTCACTGACACACAACGACACACACGACAAACCATCACTGACACACAACGACACACACACCGTCACCACACACACACACACACACACACACACACACACACACACACACACACCGTCACCCACACACAACGACACACACCGACAAACCATCACTGACACACAACGACACACACCATCACCGACACACAACGACAGACACACGTCACCGATACCAACACACACCGTCACCGACACACCGTCACTGACACACAACGACACACACGACAAACCATCACTGACACACAACGACACACACCGTCACCGACACACAACATCACTGACACACACACCGACACACACCGTCACACAACGACAGACACGCGTCATCAACACCAACACACACCATCACCAACACACACACACTGTCACTGACACACACCGTCACACCGTCACTGACACACAACGACAAACCATCACTGACACTGACACACACCGTCACTGACATGCACGACAAACCATCACTGACACACAACGACACACACACACCATCACCAACAGACACCATCACTGACACACAACGACACACACCGTCACCGACACATGACACCATCACTGACACACAATGACACACACCGTCACCGACACACACGTCACTGACACAACACACACCATCACTGACACACACCGACACACACCGCCACAACACACAATGACACACACACACACACACAGTCACCGACACACACCGTCACTGACACACAACGACACACACACCGTCACAGACACACACCGTCACACGACACACACAGTCACTGACACCAACGACACACACACACCGTCACAGAATGACACACACACGTCACACAACGACACACACCATCACTGACACACACTGTCATGACACACAACGACACACACACCGTCACCAACAGACACCGTCACTGACACACAACAACACACACACCGTCACCGACACACACACACCGTCACTGACACAACGACAAACCATCACTGACACACACGACACACACACCATCACGACACATTGTCATTGACACACAATGACACACACACCGTCACACAACGACACACATAGTCACTGACACACAACGACACACACACCGTCACACAATGACACACACACCGTCATACAATGACACACACCGTCACACAACGACACACAACAACACACATACCGTCACTAACACACAACGACACACACACTGTCACACAACGACACACACACGTCACACGATACATACGTCACACAACGACACACACACACACTGTCACTGATACACAACAACACACACCGTCACTGACACACACACACCGACACACATACCGTCACCAACACACAATGACACACACTGTCACTGACACACACACCGTCACACAATGACACACACACCGTCACCAACACACACACACACTGACACTGACACCGATACACACACCAACACACTGCTGGTCTAAGGATGAGTCTCTGATTACCGTGTCCACCTGCCACACGATCACCGTGGTGTCTTTGGAACCGGTCGCTAGTTTGGTTCCGTCGTTGGAGAACTTACAGAACCAGACTTCATTACAGTGTTCAGTGAGGATCTGCTGTGTGTAGCAGGGGAACTGTTTCCTGCAGGATACACACACACACACACACACACACACACACACACACACACACACACACACACACACACACACACGCATTAATTAACAGCTGTGATCTGATTCTGGTGGAAACACGTAAACATAAAGATGACTCGTTTTTTTACAGAGTTCACTAGACTGGATGAGACTCTGCGGGACACCCGACTACAACCGGATCAGGTGGAGGTGTGATGCCGTGCTGCATGTGTGCATCCTCACCGGCTGCAGGCGTGGTCCAGCAGCAGAGACACCGAGTCCAAACCGCTGTCCAGCTTGGTGTTGTGGTAGAGACAGCGTTCCCTCTGCAGCTCCACCGCCTGCTTCAGCAGGGTCTGCAGGCGGCGAGGAGGCAGCATCACCGAGGGGGGCAGGTACGCTGCACACACACACACACACACACAGAGACACATAGAGACACACACACACACACACACACACACACACACACACACACACACACACACACACACACACACACACACACACACACACACACACACACACACACACAGAGACACACAGACAGAGACACACAAACACAGAGACACAGAGAGACACACACACAGAGACACACATACAGAGAGTATTAGTTCAGAGCACATATTGATGAAGCCACAAACAGCTGCTGCTCTTTGATTGAAACCTGGACTCTACATGGGAAGATGATGTCAATCATGTTGGTGTTCATGGAGGTTTTAATACAACATCAAGATTTCATCATGGTTCAGACTGAAATGAAGCTGAACCTGTTCTGCAGTAGTGAACATCTCTTTTCTGAAAATGTTCTGCTTCATGTTACTGTCTCTACAGATGAGGACTGGTTCTGATACAGCCAATCAGATCTCACATCAAACAGACAGCTGCAGGGTTTTCTAGATGATGTATATGAGGTATAATTATGTACAGTAATGTGATGTACATTGATGATGTAATGATGTACAGTGACGATGTAATGATATACATTGATAATGTAATGATGTACATTGATAATGTAATGATGTACACTGATGATGTAATAATGTACATTGATGATGTAATGATGTACGTTGATGATGTAATGAAGTACAGTGATGATAAAATGATGTACAGTGATGATGTACATTGATGATGTAATGATGTACGTTGATGATGTAATGAAGTACAGTGATGATAAAATGATGTACAGTGATGATGTACATTGATGATGTAATGATGTACGTTGACGATTCTAATGATGTACATTGATGATGTAATGATGTACATTGATGATGTAATGTAATGATGTACAGTGATGATGTAATGATGTACACTGATGATGTAATGATGTACACTGATGATGTAATAATGTACATTGATGATGTAATGATGTACGTTGACGATTCTAATGATGTACATTGATGATGTAATGATGTACATTGATGATGTAATGTAATGATGTACACTGATGATGTAATGATGTACACTGATGATGTAATAATGTACATTGATGATGTACAGTGATGATGTAATGATGTACATTGATGATGTAATGATGTACAGTGATGATGTAATGATGTACATTGATGATGTAATGATGTACGTTGATGATTCTAATGATGTACAGTGATGATGTAATGATGTACAGTGATGATGTAATCATGTACATTGATGATGTAATGATGTACAGTGATGATGTAATGATGTACGTTGATGATTCTAATGATGTACAGTGATGATGTAATGATGTACAGTGATGATGTAATGATGATGACACTGATGATGTAATAATGTACATTGATGATGTAATGATGATGTAATGATGTATGTTGATGATTCTAATGATGTACAGTGATGATGTAATGATGTACAGTGATGATGTAATCAGTACAGTGATGATGTAATCATGTACAGAGATGACAGCAGGGGTGGCCAACCAGTCAGAGACTAAGAGCCACATTTTTTACTGTGTTACAGCAAAGAGCCACATCATACACATGGGCACACATGAACATCACCCCATCCCTTCCTCTCACACACACACACACACACACACACACACACACACACACACACACACACACACACACACACACACTGCTCAGCCAGATTTATTGTAAATGTCACACACCAACATGATAATGACAGACATTGACTCCTACAGTACTAAGACCACAGACCAGTCATTTTCAACAATGAACATTGTGTGCACTGTCTCACACACACAAACTCTCAGTTCAACCAAGTCCACAAACAAAAACATAATATAATTACATAATTACATAATACATAATTACAATAGCGTTTTTCTTTTATAATGCATGTTGCTTAGTGGGACTTCTGGCATTCCTTGAACAATCCTCTTCAAATCTGGCTTGTATTCCGTTGTTGCCACTCGAAGCAATTCTTTCACACGGGTGTCAGTCAGAACAGATCGATGCTTTGATTTCACGTGTTTCAGGGTAGAAAACACAGACTCGTTCACAGATCCGATCATGGCTGGCGCTCCATCCGTGGCTATTGCAGTTAGCTTCGGTGTGGGCAGATTTGCTTTCGCAAATGCAGCCATCATTGTTTCTTTCACATCTATGCCACGGGTTCTGTCTTTTAATGGCACAATATCAAGGCATTTTTTAACGAACTCCCCTTCATTGTATGGCTTTTTAGCCCGTGCAATGTTCCAAGCCAGTTGATACGATGCAAGCGTTACGGTCTCTGAGTGCTTTGTAAATTTTTGGAAAAACTGTATCTGCTTTTCTGCCTGACTTTTCAAAGTGTCCAACTTGTGCTTGCGAAGTTCAGTCCCTTTTGGAAATCCCTGGTCGATGTTAGCATGGAGTGAGCTGAAGTGGCGCTGAAGATTTGAAGCTTTGAAATGCGCTAATGACGTCTGACATATCAGGCAGAATGGCTCACCATTACGTTCAACAAAAAAATATAAACTCTCCCATTCTGTTAAAAACGTCCTGTGTTCATCTTCATATTTTCGTTTTGCTGTGCATTTTTTCCTGCCATTTTGAGAGCGAACTGGACACAAATTGTTTCCTCAAATGATCTTGCCCCTACTGGAAAACTTTGCGGTATTTTCATCTCACGCGCATGCGCGTTTGACAAAAATACCGTATTGAACTCAAGCGAAGCGAACACGCACATTAAAAAAAAACACAAACACTACCTCCAAGAGACTTACAACTGAATGTACTATTCTGTATATCCCAATTTTTTGGAGGGGTAATCCTGTCCTACCTCTCTGTCTAAAGTATTTGCAAAATCAATAAAAAGATTTTAAAAGAAAAAAAAAAACCCCACAAACTTCGATATGAATGTAAGAGCCGCGGGTTGGCCAGGCCTGATGTACAGTGATGTACAGTGGGTACGGAAAGTATTCAGACCCCTTTAAATTTTTCACTCTTTGTTTCATTGCAGCCATTTGCTAAAATCAAAAAAGTTCATTTTATTTCTCATTAATGTACACTCAGCACCCCATGTTGACAGAAAAAAACAGAAATGTAGAAATTTGTGCAAATTTATTAAAAAAGAAAAACTGAACTATCACATGGTCATAAGTATTCAGACCCTTTGCTCAGTATTGAGTAGAAGCACCCTTTTGAGCTCGTACAGCCATGAGTCTTCTTGGGAATGATGCAACAAGCTTTTCACACCTGGATTTGGGGATCCTCTGCCATTCTTCCTTGCAGATCCTCTCCAGTTCCGTCAGGTTGGATGGTGAACGTTGGTGGACAGCCATTTTCAGGTCTCTCCAGAGATGCTCAATTGGGTTTAGGTCAGGGCTCTGGCTGGGCCAGTCAAGAATGGTCACAGAGTTGTTCCGAAGCCACTCCTTTGTTATTTTAGCTGTGTGCTTTGGGTCATTGTCTTGTTGGAAGGTGAACCTTCGGCCCAGTCTGAGGTCCAGAGCACTCTGGAAGAGGTTTTCTTCCAGGATATCTCTGTACTTGGCCGCATTCATCTTTCCTTCAATTGCAACCAGTCGTCCTGTCCCTGCAGCTGAAAAACACCCCCCATAGCATGATGCTGCCACCACCATGTTTCACTGTTGGGATTGTATTGGGCAGGTGATGAGCAGTGCCTGGTTTTCTCCACACATACCTCTTAGAATTAACGCCAAAAAGTTCAATCTTGGTCTCATCAGACCAGAGAATCTTATTTCTCATAGTCTGGGAGTCCTTCATGTGTTTTTTGTCAAACTCTATGCGGGCTTTCATATGTCTTGCACTGAGGAGAGGCTTCCGTCGGGCCACTCTGCCATAAAGCCCCGACTGGTGGAGGGCTGCAGTGATAGTTGACTTTGTGGAACTTTCTCCCATCTCCCTACTGCATCTCTGGAGCTCAGCCACAGTGATCTTTGGGTTCTTCTTTACCTCTCTCACCAAGGCTCTTCTCCCACGATTGCTCAGTTTGGCTGGACGGCCAGGTCTAGGAAGAGTTCTGGTCGTCCCAAACTTCTTCCATTTAAGGATTATGGAGGCCACTGTGCTCTTAGGAACCTCGAGTGCTGCAGAAATTATTTTGTAACCTTGGCCAGATCTGTGCCTTGCCACAACTCTGTCTCTGAGCTCCTTGGACAGTTCCTTCGACCTCATGATTCTCATTTGCTCTGACATGCACTGTGAGCTGTAAGGTCTTATATAGACAGGTGTGTGCCTTTCCTTATCAAGTCCAATCAGTTTAATTAAACACAGCTGGACTCCAATGAAGGAGTAGAACCATCTCAAGGAGGATCAGAAGAAATGGACAGCATGTGAGTTAAATATGAGTGTCACAGTAAAGGGTCTGAATACTTATGACCATGTGATATTTCAGGTTTTCTTTTTTAATAAATTTGCACAAATTTCTACATTTCTGTTTTTTTCTGTCAAGATGGGGTGCTGAGTGTACATTAATGAGAAATAAAATGAACTTTTTTGATTTTAGCAAATGGCTGCAATGAAACAAAGAGTGAAAAATGTAAAGGGGTCTGAATACTTTCCGTACCCACTGTACAGTGAGGATGTAATGATGTACAGTGATGATATATAGTGATGATGTAATGATGTACAGTGATGATAAACAGTAAACATCTGACTACAGTTTTTTGTTTATCACCAGGTGTAAATATAATTGGGAGTGTTTTGGACCTGTAGAAGGTGACTGTGATGAAACAGGACATCAGAGTGGACTACAGAGATAACATGACTGGATCCTGCTGCTGTCAGCTGGTGCACTGTTCACTGGGTGGTGTGTGAGTGTGTTCACTGGGTGGTGTGTGAGTTGTTCACTGTGTGGTGTGTGTGTGAGTGTATTTACTATGAGTGAGTGCTGTGTGAGTGTATTTGCTGTGTGAGTGTATGCTGTGTGAGTGTGTGAGTCACACTCACTCTGGAGCTTGTCCAGCAGCTTTGTTCGAGATGCCGTTCCTTTCCCTTCCCACTCAGCTTTGGCTCGCAGGTCCTCTGCATGGCTGCACATCAGGTACCTTCAGATGCAGGAGCACATTCTCAGTCCCTGTCACACACTCAGGTACACAGAACCTCCACAGGTTTGTCACAGGTACAGAGAACCTCCACAGGTGTGTGGTCAGTCTGAATAATAAAGACTCATCCTTCATGAAAACAGCTGCTGCTTCTCCTTCTCTGTGGATGTTCGTGGTCCCGGAGAAGAGACGTCTTCATACTGTTTCCGGTGACTGATCAAACTGAAGCTCAGTCACATATTTCACACACTTCCCTTCCTGTGGTCAAATGGACACTGCGGTCTTGATGCTGCAGGACTCATCAGAGTGGTGAACTACGAAGCAAGTTCAACATATCCAGGCTTTCTGTGTCTGAGCTGCTCAACAAAGCGGAAACTCTCCGTCAGAGATAATCAGTACTACGACTACTACGGCTCTGAGTGCGTTCAGGTGAAAGGGGAGGAGTTTGTCGTATCTGACCAATCACAAACATGGACAAGTGTACTGAAGTTTGCAGCATAAGTTACCATGGTGATCTAGCCATCTTAAAAGAGAGCCACCTTCATGATACTGACAGTCTCAACATACCTCACTAATAACCCACTGATCTCACTTCAGTCCTCTCTGACCTGCTGCACAAACATACTGCGCACAGATACACAGCAGAGACACAGGTGCCCTCTGTCTGCACAGCCTGGTACTACACTGTCAGGAACACTTAATATAAGAACCGGGACCCTCAGGCCCTCATTACTCTCATGAACTTCACAGAGTTTACAGACAGACTCAGTGCTCCTGTCAATCAAAGCCCACTGTGGCTCCGCCCCCCTCAGTGAGCTGACCCACACACTGCAGGTAGAGAGCTGGAGTGTCTGACTGACCCGCTCAGGATATGGATCCGCTCCGTGTTGTACTTGAGGGGAGTGAGCTCGGCTCTGAGGACCTGCAGGGCCTCCAGGACCTTCCCGTCCTCCAGATACTCCAGATACTTCTGCTGCAGCAGCAGGAACTTCATCCGCTGGGGACAGGGAGGGGACCACAGGGACGGACAACAGGGAGAGGACAGGGAGGGGACAACAGGGACGGACAACAGGGAGAGGACAGGGAGGGGATAACAGGGAGAGGACGGAGGCGACAACAAGGAGAGGACAGGGAGGGGACAACAGGGAGAGGACAGGGAGGGGGCAACGGGGAGAGGACAGGGAGGACAGGGAGGTAACAACAGGGATGGACAACAGAAGGAGGACAGGGAGAGGACAGGGAGGACAGGGAGAGGACAACAGGGATGGACATTAGGACATCCAAACGCTATGTTCTGCTACATTTACACACTCTGTGTTCAACACAGCATCACATGACAGGAAGTCACCGACAGCAGCAGGTCTGATTTTCATCATTTATATTGTTTTAATTCAATGATCATTAAAATGAATGACGATTCAAGCAGCGTTAGTGACGTTAGGAGCTGTGATTTCACCTCATTAAAGGTGCTGCTTCATTAATACAAAGTTCTTAGTTCTTGTTTTGATTTGATTTGATTTTCTTTAAATCTTTAAATTATTTTCTGAACTTAAAGAACCATAATGGGGCTCAGATATAAGAAATTCCTAAAAGTGACATAGCTTTATAAACATCCGCTACATGTGCTGCCAAAATAAGATCTTTAAATCCTGTTTGAATAAACTGTATGTACAGAAACTCACAGCTGGAAGTCTGGATGAACTCTATTCAACACTAACTGTACCATCACACTGATGCAGGAAGTGGGATGATTGACAGCCTAATTCTCATCATAAAACCACAGTCCCCATAAACCCTCTCACTTCCTGTTTTACCTTTTTTTTTTTTTTTTCAGTCAACCAGTATGTGGTTTGTTTTGATGATGAGGAGAGGATGAAGAGCTGCTAACTGAACATGAGGAGTTATGTTGATGAAGCAGCTTTTATTTTGAAAGGCTCACTAACAGAGACTCTGTTGGAGAACTTTAATGTGGAGGAATCACAGGAAGTAAACACTGCAGACTGGTTGGATTAGAAATCATTATGGTGACTGACAGATGTCCTGCAGGGACATAAGACTAAAATAAGACACAGTCGGTGGTCTGAGGTTTGACCTCCACTCACCACGATGGCGCTGGGAGAATGCATCAAGGCCTTCAGCTCGTTCAGGTCACTCTCAGCCTGAGACAGAGACACAGGACACAAAGATGTCTCATTGAGGACAGACAGAAAAATACTTCCGTTTATCAAATCAAATGGGAGTTCTGTCCTCCGGGTCCACAGGCAGAGCTCTGTCCTCCAGGTCCAGGGGCACAGCTCTGTCCTCTGGACCAGACACAGAACCCAGAGTTCTGTTGGAGCTGCTTGGACGTGCATGTCAGGATGTTCACCTTGTCCCACTCTCCCTCGACGACGTGGTTGCGGAACTTGGTGGCAGAAGGATGCTCCAGTCTGCAGCCGGACTCCTGCATCAGGAGGTCCACAGTCTGACTGTAAACAGGAACACAGCACAGGGAAGTGATGAACATGACATCATAAACCAGGACTGTATCGGGCCTCACTGAACCACACACACACTGACTGGACCTGGAACAGAACAGGTCCATCTGAGCTGGATGAGAAATAACATGTAGTGTGTGTGACAGTGTGTCTGACTGGGTGTGTGTCTGTGTGTGTGTGTCACTGTGACATATCAGAACTAATGAGAGCAGGCCTCTGACACCAGAACCCACTAGAACTAACCTGAGCAGGATTTCTTAATGATTCGAGAAAATCTGATCATCTGACTGCAAAGATGATGTCTTTGTTCACCAGAGAGGAGAACCAGGTTCACACACACACACACACACACACACACACACACACACACACACACACACACACACACACACACACACACACACACAGTGTGTATGTCTGTCTGTGTGTATGTCCCTGTGCGGACCCGAAGACCAACTGTCCCCAGTTCTGGATGTCCCGGATGTCCCCGGTCTCCGGACTTACTTGAGACCCAGGTCGTGCAAGTGCTGTCCGATGAGCCGGATCACGTCCTCCTCGGACTGGGACAGACGCTTCTTCTTCTTACCGTCGGCCGCGCTGTTGTTGTTGGAGGCGGGCGGCGCGGACACTCCGTTGTTGTTGTTGTTGTTGCTCACCGCGGTTCCGTTGTTGGACACCGACAGTCCGTTAGAATGGGCTGTCCCGGTGGAGGACGGCTCGCCGTTCTGCGTCCCGTTCTGGCAGGACAGGTCTGGATCCCGGTCCTGTCCTGCCCCGTTAGCCTGCATGTTAGCACGGTGTGTACCGGAGGACCGGGGGGATATGGACGGATGGCGGGATCACCGGGACACTGCGGGGGAAACAACAGCAGCGGAACAGCCTCCGACAGGCCCACTGACCCAGATGCAGCTCCGAACTGCCCTACTCCCCTGCGGCCGAGGCTCCGTGTTTGGCGACGCTGGCCGCGACGATACACGGTTTGGGTTTCGGAGGACGGCGGGACGGAGGCGGGAGTTACGTGGAGCAACGCATTCTAAGGAAGTGGCCGGTGTCGCGCGCTGTCGGAGCGGTACCGCCGCCGTCAAGTTGTTGGGTCGCGCTTGTTATTGTTGCTCTCAGACAGCTGCAGCTCTGTTATGGACATACGCAATGACGTCAGCGGAAATTCCTTCACGTCGTCTTGTGCTCGCTGCGTCACCGCCAGGGGCCGCTGTTTCCAGGCTGCAGTCCCTTAGATCAAAGTCCTCAACAAACTCTCATTGTTCTCCCCCTCTGCACGTCTCAATAAAGTTTATGGTTCTGTTCAGCCTGTTTCACACTCAGAACCGCCCACGGCTGCCTCCTCCACGCGCTGAGCTGTCCACACTACGGTGTTACACATAGAAATAGATTTAATTCCAAAATGTGAACAGGAACGTTGTCACTTCATATGAATAGGAGACAAACTAAAAATGACTTTAACGTCTACTGTAACTTCAGTGAACATCTTTGATGCTGTTTCTGTTGTTGAAGCTGCAGTCTGATGGGAGCGATCTGATTCTAAAACACATTCACCATGTTTTTATTCAGGCTGTTCTTCACATGCACTTTTAAATTTGGACCCACAGATTTTATTTATGAATTATTACTCTTTAATTACATATATTAATCTGTGAAGCTGCCCCTCTCTGTAGCGTTACATACATTTATATATATATCTGTGTTCTTTGAGTGTTTCCATGGCACGTTGAGATGTGCGAGGCTCTGCTGTTATGATTCTCTACCTGGGCTCAGCTCTCTGTCTTCATTCATTTCAGTGCAGAGACATGGCGTCTTTGATCCATCAGCTGATGCTCTTCCAGCCTCTGTGTAGTCTCAGGGTGTCAGTGAACAGATGTGGAGACGTCACATCTGTTTAGGAATGAAACACGGAGGCTCTTCTTTATCAGACTTTTTTTAATCAACTCACTGAATGATGACAAACAAGTGAAAAGAAAGAGGAAACACTGAGTGGGAGTTCTTCCGCTTCAGAATCAGGATGAGACCTGCAGGACGTCTAATCCGGTCCACCGAGAATCCAACTCTGAGCAGGAACAACCAGAACCACCGGACCGAGCTGTTCTGTTGCCTTCTGGAGCCACCTGGTGGCCCTGCGTCGGTCTGTGGGCCTCCACACGGCCCCTCAGTGTTCTGCCGCGGGTCCTCGGCTCAAATAAAAAAACCTGCAGTCATATTCAGAGTCGACACATTTTGAAAAGTGCTGTTTGTTCCCGATCCTGAGATTTTCTCCAACAGTTCAGGGAACAGCCGCTCCTTCATCGTTGGCACTTCTTCACATCAGAGTAAGAAAAACAAACACAAAGTCCTGTCATGTCCATAAATAATCTGATCAATAAACACCTACAGTCTATTTACACCGAGAACACATTCAGTCCTCAAACTGAACATTACATTAGAAAAATAGGAAATAAAGGTACGGAGGCCCAACAGGGACAGTTTAAAATGATCAGGTACACTTGAAAATGTAATGAAGAGTACACGTGTGTGTTAACTGAGTAAAAATTTAAATGAAAAGGCAATAATCAAATTTTCAGTTCACAAACTCATCTGAACGTTCCATGAAACGAAAACAGAAACACAGTTTAATGATTAATGTTCAAAATTAAACATCAAACCTGTTGTTCCATTTAAGAAAACAATGATTACATCACAATGTAAATGAAAATTTCTCAAACAGTTTGTAAATGAAAACAAAAACAGTATCTGACATTTCATTTCCGGAGGACAGTATTCAGATGCAGAGTGAAACGGCGCCCCCAGTGGACTGAGTCTACACTTACAGCAGCCTGTGACGATGAAGGCGAGCGTGACATCACTCCCTGGTTTCTGAATAACATTAATATCATCCACTGAAGGACTCTGAGCGTTAAATCTACAACATAGTTTACAGTTCAATTATAACACACACAGGCCTGAAAAAAATAAAAAGTGGAATATTATGTCTTCATTACATTTAAAACAAAACATGAAGAGAGATGCTGATGTGGAGTTTTATTTTGAAGTGTCCATGATGACTTTAACGTCGTCCCCTCTGGGCTCCATGGATTGGAGGTTCAGGAGAGCGTCGGGTTCGTAGAACAACAAACTATTGCACTTTCATCTGTTTCTGCAGAGACACTGACGGCGTTACAATCAGAGAGGAGCGGAGGATCTCCTGAACATTCACCTGTCCGTTCTCCGCTGCACACCTCCACCTGTCTGTATGTCCCCCTGTCTGTCTGTCCTGTGCAGACCTGTGACGACCCTGAACTCCACCTCCGAGTGACATGACGGTGATCACAGCTGGAAGAGGACCTTCAGTCCTCAGTTACAGTTCTTCATGAGTCAGCGGATCCTCTCCGACAGCACCTGTCCTCCGTCAGGTCTAATGCAGGTGTTGTGAGGTGTCAGCAAGGGGGAGGAGCTGAGAGGAGGACAGACCTGGTCCCACATCACCAGCAGGGGCAAACTGTGGACAGACACCTGAGAGATGCACACTCTCTTCTACACACCCACAGCAGCAGGTGGTTATCAGTCTGTACAGTCACGCTCTCATTGGTCCAGATCCTCCTCCAATCCTCCTCCAGGTCCAAATCCTCCTCCTCATCACAGAGAAGATCTGAACTCAGATCAGTGTGTCCAAAGGAGTCGTCTCCAGTCCGGGTGTCCACAACCCACCAAGTGTTCCGGTGCTGAGGATACGGAACCAAGAAGGCTACTGTGTGTGTGTGTGTACGTACCTCTGTGTGTGTGTGTGTGTGTGTGTGTGTGTGTGTGTGTGTGTGTGTGTGTGTGTGTGTGTGTGTGTGTGTGTGTGTGTGTGTGTGTGTGTGTGTGATGAAGAGATAAAGCTCATCTCTGTATCTAACCACCAGCTGATCATCTTTCACAGCTCCGTCCTGTGTCTGTCTGATTCCTGATTTTAGATCTTAGATCTTACATGAAGTGAGACCAGGAGGACAGATGATGTCCTGCAGTTCTGGTGCCTGCTGATGAGTCGCTGTGTTCGGTTAGTGGTGCAAGCAGAGCCACAGATGGATGACTGTGACTGCAGCAGTCTGACAGCTCAGGTGACAGTCACAGGTGAGACGTGTGTCTATGGACAGGACCAGGACGTGTCTCCATGAGCGTCTCTGTCCATCTCACTCCATCCACTGAACACATAAATGGGGGGCTGATGTTGGATTCACTTTCTGTAACATTATTTTATAAACATTAAAGCAGTTTGTTCGGTTGTTAAGTTTCTAATGGAAACACAGGAGCAGGAAGTGGTGTCACCTTCAGCCTATCATGTCTCACCCTGCCTCCACCTCAGTTTTAATATTATTCTAATATCGTCTCCCTACGTGTCAGATGTCTGACCGTCTCATATTCACTCTTCTTTTAAATTTTCTGGTTCAAACTGAAATTAACGTTCAAACAGTCTTTAGACAGAGAACAGTGCTGAGAGCCATCAGTGGTGTCCGTCCTCTGTCCCTCATCACACAGACAGGGTGTGTGTCCCTGTATCCCCCTGTGTGTATCTCTGTACGTGTGTGTCCCTGTGTGTATTTCTGTATGTGAGTGTGTCCATGTGTCCCCGTGTGTATTTCTATGTGTGTGTGTGTGTGTGTGTGTGTGTGTGTGTGTGTGTGTGTGTGTGTGTGTGTGTGTGTGTGTGTGTGTGTGTGTGTGTGTGTGTGTGTGTGTCCCTGTGTCCGTCCCTGTGTGTCCTTAACTGTCCACCACCTGGTGTGGCAGGGTGACAGAGGATCCGTTGATGAAGGACCCCTGTTTGTCTCGTCCCTTCAGGAAGTAGGTGAGCAGCTCTCCTTTCCCCTTCACGAAGATCGGCCCCCTCCTCACGAAGCGGAAGCCATAGTCCTTCAGGATGTTGTAGCAGTCCTCCACCACCTGGGGGAGATACAAACACACAGAGCGGTGATGATCTGGTCACACACTGGGGGGCCAGTCCCACTCTCCCCCCTCACCTTCTCACAGACTTTGAGGCGTTCCCAGTAAGTCCTCAAGGGTTTAAGACTGTCCCACTGTCAGCTCATCAAGTCCATGAGGACACTCTGGAGACAATGTTACCTGGATGTTTAGCAATGTTGATGAGATCTTAAACCTGTTCATTCCGTTACCTGGATGTTTGTATGTTAACCAAACATGGATGATGTTATCTGTTAGTGATGTTACCTGGATGTTTGAATGTTACCTGGATGTTTGAATGTTACCTGAATGCTACCTGGATGTTTGGATGTTACCTGGATGTTTGAATGTTTAAATGTTACCTGGATGTTTGGATGTTTAAATGTTTGCTGGATGTTTGGATGTTTAAATGTTTGCTGGATGTTTAAATGTTTGCTGGATGTTTAAATGTTACCTGGATGCTTGGATGTTACCTGGATGTTTGAATGTTACCTGGATGTTTGAATGTTACCTGGATGTTTGAATGTTACCTGGATGTTTGAATGTTACCTGGATGTTTGAATGTTACCTGGATGTTTGGATGTTACCTGGATGTTTGGATGTTTAAATGTTTGCTGGATGTTTAAATGTTACCTGGATGTTTGAATGTTACCTGGATGTTTGAATGTTACCTGGATGTTTGGATGTTACCTGGATGTTTGAATGTTACCTGGATGTTTGAATGTTACCTGGATGTTTGGATGTTACCTGGATGTTTGGATGTTACCTGGATGTTTGGATGTTACCTGGATGTTTGAATGTTACCTGGATGTTTGGATGTTACCTGGATGTTTGAATGTTACCTGGATGTTTGGATGTTACCTGGATGTTTGAATGTTACCTGGATGTTTGAATGTTACCTGGATGTTTGGATGTTACCTGGATGTTTGAATGTTACCTGGATGTTTGAATGTTACCTGGATGTTTGAATGTTACCTGGATGTTTAAATGTTACCTGGATGTTTGAATGTTACCTGGATGTTTGAATGTTACCTGGATGTTTGGATGTTTAAATGTTACCTGGATGTTTGAATGTTACCTGGATGTTTGGATGTTACCTGGATGTTTGGATGTTACCTGGATGTTTGGATGTTTAAATGTTACCTGGATGTTTAAATGTTACCTGGATGTTTGAATGTTACCTGGATGTTACCTCAATGTTACCTGGATGTTTGGATGTTACCTGGATGTAACCTGGATGTTTGAATGTTACCTGGATGTTTAAATGTTACCTGGATGTTTGAATGTTACCTGGATGTTTGAATGTTACTTGGATGTTTGGATGTTACCTGGATGTTTGGATGTTACCTGGATGTTTGAATGTTACCTGGATGTTTGAATGTTACCTGGATGTTTGGATTTTACCTGGATGTTTGGATGTCATCTGGATGTTACTTGGATGTTTAAATGTTACCTGGATGTTTGAATGTTACCTGGATGTTTGGATGTTACCTGGATGTTTGGATGTTACCTGGATGTTTGAATGTTACCTGGATGTTTGAATGTTACCTGGATGTTTGGATGTTTGAATGTTACCTGGATGTTTGAATGTTACCTGGATGTTTGGATGTTACCTGGATGTTTGAATGTTACCTGGATGTTTGAATGTTACCTGGATGTTTGAATGTTACCTGGATGTTTGGATGTTACCTGGATGTTTGGATGTTACCTGGATGTTTGGATGTTACCTGGATGTTTGAAATGTTACCTGGATGTTTGAATGTTACCTGGATGTTTGGATGTTACCTGGTTTGATGTTTGGATGTTACCTGGATGTTTGAATGTTACCTTGGATGTTACCTGGATGTTTGAATGTTACCTGGATGTTTGAATGTTACCTGGATGTTACCTGGATGTTACCTGGATGTTTGAATGTTACCTGGATGTTACCTGGATGTTTGAATGTTACCTGGATGTTTGGATGTTACCTGGATGTTTGAATGTTACCTGGATGTTACCTGGATGTTTGAATGTTACCTGGATGTTTGAATGTTACCTGGATGTTACCTGAATGTTACCTGGATGTTTGGATGTTACCTGGATGTTTGGATGTCACCTGGATGTTACTTGGATGTAACCTGGATTTTACCTGGATGTTACCTGGATGTAACCTGGATATAACCTGGATGTTTAAATGTTACCTTGATGTTTGAACGTTACCTGGATGTTTGAATGTTACCTGGATGTTACCTGAATGTTACCTGGATGTTTGAATGTTACCTGGATGTTTGAATGTTACCTGGATGTAACCTGGATGTTTGGATGTTACCTGGATGTTTGGATGTTACCTGGATGTTTGAATGTTACCTGAATGTTACCTGGATGTTTGGATGTTACCTGGATGTTTGAATGTTACCTGGATGTTTGAATGTTACCTGGATGTTTGAATGTTACCTGGATGTTTGAATGTTACCTGGATGTTTGAATGTTACCTGGATGTTTGGATGTTACCTGGATGTTTGAATGTTACCTGGATGTTTGTTACCTGGAATGTTACCTGGATGTTTGAATGTTACCTGGATGTTTGGATGTTACCTGGATGTTTGAATGTTACCTGGATGTTTGAATGTTACCTGGATGTTTGGATGTTACCTGGATGTTTGAATGTTACCTGGATGTTTAAACCTGTGTTTGGATGTGGATGTTTGGATGTTACCTGGATGTTTGAATGTTATGTTACCTGGATGTTTGAATGTTATGTTACCTGGATGTTTGAATGTTACCTGGATGTTTTGGAAATGTTACCTGGATGTTTAATGTTACCTGGATGTTTGAATGTTACCTGGATGTTTGAATGTTACCTGGATGTTTGAATGTTACCTGGATGTTTGGATGTTACCTGGATGTTTGAATGTTACCTGGATGTTTGAATGTTACCTGGATGTTTGGATGTTACTTGGATGTTTAAATGTTACCTGGATGTTTAAATGTTACCTGGATGTTTAAATGTTACCTGGATGTTTGAATGTTACCTGGATGTTTGAATGTTACCTGGATGTTTGAATGTTACCTGGATGTTTGAATGTTACCTGGATGTTTGAATGTTACCTGGATGTTTGGATGTTACCTGGATGTTTGAATGTTACCTGGATGTTTAAATGTTACCTGGATGTTTGAATGTTACCTGGATGTTACTTGGATGTTTAAATGTTACCTGGATGTTTGAATGTTACCTAGATGTTACCTGGATGTTTGAATGTTACCTGGATGTTTGAATGTTACCTAGATGTTACCTGGATGTTTGAATGTTACCCAGATGTTACCTCAATGTTACCTGGATGTTTAGATGTTACCTCAATGTTACCTGGATGTTTGAATGTTACCTGAATGTTACCTGGATGTTTCACAGATGTTACCTCCGAATGTTACCTGGATGTTTGAATGTTACTGTCTGCGGTAGATGGATCACACACTCTAAGGACTTATCTAAAATGACTATTGAGTCTGTGGAGATGGCTCGAGTGTCATCTACAAGATTTCTGGGAATTCTTGTTGATGAGAGTTGGAGTTGGAGAGATCATACTGTCTGTGTTAGCAGAAAAATAAATAAATCTATTGGTCTAATAAGGAGGTTTAGTTGTCTAGTCTCCACACTCTATATTTAATTATCTCTCTCTATTCTCAATAGAATCTGGATCCTCCAGAAACCTTTTGTTTGGACTGAAACCTGATCAGATTCACAAAGTTCATTTCTCTGTTTCAGAAACTACATATTCTTACTATTTATGATTTATAATATTTTTCAAATGTGTTTTGATTTATAAGATACACTCAAAAGAAGGAAATATTCCTGAACAGTTCAAGACTTACTTTAAAGTAAATTCACAGGTTCATTCTTATTCTACTCATCAATTCCCAGATCTTCATCCTTCTAAACTTCTCACCTGCAGAGGTCAACATTCAATACGATACATTGGTACCAAATTAAAGTTCTTCAAAAAAATATTTTAAAAGGTGCTTATAAAAACATTTAACTGCTGTTTTGTAACTGCAACATACGTACACAACATACTCACATCTTTTTACTTCTATATTGACCTTATTGTTTTTGCTGTTGTTGTCGTAAATATTTTTGTTGTTATTTGTTTCCATTATTCCTATGTACTAATATTATTTCCGCATGTAAACTCTGTTTTCTATAACTTTGTGAACTTTTAACATTATCGAGTGGAGGCTTCAAATAAGCCCACTGGGTGTTTTTGGCTCTCACTGCACGGCACAGAACCTTTGTTATCTTGTGTGATTTTTAAAATTTGTACAAAATAAAAATCAAATCAATATAAACCTTCCTGTGAAGCTGCCGGGTGATAAACTCAGCTCACAGAGAGGATCAGTTCCTGTTTGAGGCTCCTCCCCTTTGACACCTCCTTCATGTAGGTAGCATAGAGGAGCAAGATGTTCGAGGCTATCTCGTTACTTTTATTGTGAAGAAACGTTCAACATCCTGTATGACAGGTGAAGCTGGTGATGGTGTCACCACAGAGAGAAGGACACCCGTGTTCACCTGTAGGTGGGACACCTCCCTCTCAGCAGGGTGGGCGGTCCATCTATCCATCACTGTCACCACCTGTCCATCACTGTCACCACCTGTCCATCACTGTCACCACCTGTCCATCACCCCCCACCCGACGTACCGATGCGCAGCATGAAGTTGTTGAACGACTGGTAGTTGATGTTCATCAGCGTGACCTTCATGGCCAGAGCGAAGTCTGCCAGGTCGGCCAGGTGCTGCCAGCGCTCTCTGTCCGACTGCTCCTCCTTCTGAAGGACAGACAGGAGACAGGGGGACATCATCAGGGGACATGCTGCAGCAGGATATCCACATTATACAGGAGACAGACTGGAGCAGGATGTCCACATAATACAGATCAGTCATGTGATAAGGGGTCATGTGACCGGGCCCACCTTCATGCAGCTGTAGCCGTTGCTGACGTCTGGAGTAACACCTGAAGCTGCCATGTAGGTGCTGCCGATGGTCTTTATCTTAGTGATACACCGGAACTGAGGCTCGTCCAGCAGCTGACGGGAACACAGAGGACAGCGGACATTAACACAGGAGGAGAGGACGGATAGTCAGAGGACAGGATAGACAGACTGAAGTCAGGAGACATTAACACAGGAGAACAGGATGGACAATCGGAGGACGGGACGGACAGTCGGAGGACAGGAGACATTAACACAGGAGAACAGGACGGATAGTCAGAGGACAGGATGGACAGACTGAAGTCAGGAAACACTAACACAGGAAAACAGGATGGACAGTCAGAGGACTCACACTGTCGAAGTCGGAGATGATCTCGTTGAGGAAGCGTAAACACTCGATGCCTCCGTTGTTGATGCTTTCCTCCGTGTAGAAGTCAGAGAAGTTTGGGATGGAGGCGAACATGACTCCGATCTCATCGTAAGACTGACTGTACAACTCCTGGGACACCGCACGGCATCATGGGAGTTAGAGTTTTATTATGGAGGACAGCCATTACAAGAAACAACAACATGATGTCCAGGGTTGAGATGTCAGCCTGTCTCACTGTCTCTGACTGTCTCTGACTGAAATCTGAACAGACCTGTAATAAACAGACAAACAGGCTGCTGTGCTGAGCAGACAACAAACAGACACATTCATTTACCATCACTGAGAGTTCACAGGTGTTTTCAGTACAAAACTTTCACTTCTTAAATCCCTGATATTCTCTGAAACTCTCCAAAACTTTCTGAAACTCCCTGAAGCTTCACCTGTGCAGGTAAAGGCCGTTTGTCCTCTCACAGAGAGGGACTGAGGACAGAAGTGGACTCTGTCTCACCTCGTCCCGTTTCTTGGAGCCTAGGAAGTGTCGGGCTACGTGTTCAGGCAGCATGTTGGTGACCAGAGCTTCATTCCAGCGCCGCATCTCATACACCTTCTCCTTCTGCTCGTGGACCTCGATCTTCCACAGGAACAGCGTTCGCGCCAGCTTCTCCACCTGAGACAGAACCAGCACCAGCACCAGAACCAGAACCAGAACCAGAACCAGAACCAGAAACCAGAACCAGCACCGGACACATTTCCTGCTTCAGTCTGAACTCAGAGTTTACATCACGTATTGAGTGAAATTCAAACCATTCAGCAGTGAATCTTTGTTCTGTCTGTCCAACAGTCCTCTGTCTGTCCAACAGTCGACTGTCTGCCCAACAGTCCTCTGTCTGCCCAACAGTCCTCTGTCTGTCCATGAGTCCTCTGTCTGTCCAACAGTCCGCTGTCTGTCCATGAGTCCTCTGTCTGTTCAACAGTTCGCTGTCTGTCCATGAGTCCTCTGTCTGTACAACAGTCCACTGTCTGTCCATGAGTCCCCTGTCTGTCCAACAGTCCTCTGTCTGTCCATGAGTCCTCTGTCTGTCCATCAGTCCCCTGTCCAACAGTCCGCTGTCTGTCCATGAGTCCTCTGTCTGTACATCAGTCCACTGTCTGTCCATGAGTCCTCTGTCTGTCCAACAGTCCCATCTGTCCAACAGTCCACTGTCTGTCCAACAGTCCGCTGTCTGTCCAACAGTTAGTCATCTGTCCAACAGTCTGCTGTCTGTCCATGAGTCCACTGTCTGTCCAACAGTTCTCAGTCTGTCCAACAGTCCTCTGTCTGTCAATCTGTCCACTGCCTATCCATCAGTCCTCTGTCTTCCTGTCCTCTCCCACCCTTGTGTTTGGCGTGTCGGTGCATGTCACGTATGAACTCACATGTCTGGAGAAATAATAGAAGCTGCCCATCATGATGAGGATCATCACAGTCATGGTGAACTTGGAGGGGACCAGGAACGACCTGCAGACAACAACAGGGACACACTTCTGTCTGTTAAAGGAGTATTATGCTTCATATCTCCCATTAATGTGTCGTACTAACTCCAGCAGAGACACGGAGAACACTCGGCTGTCCCATTAATAATCCCTTCTGCTGTCACTGCAGGTGTCTCATCTCTGACTGAAACTTTGAACTTCCTGTTCAAATCAGGTTTGTTGAAAAGTTTTGTTTGACTCCTTGTTTCCTGAACCCGAACACGGCGAGAGGAGAGTTACAGTCAGCCTGAAATTCAGCAGAATGATCCTTTAAACCTTCAAACACATCCTGACAGTCGAGTTAGAGGGTTATAACACACACACACACACACACACACACACACACACACACACACACACACACACACACACACACACACACACACACACACACACACACACACACACACACACACACACACACACACACACACACACAGCTCTTACACACAGTCACCAGCAGGAGGCTTTCCCCAGGTGAGGTCCTCCAACTCACCTGTAGTCCTGGAAGCGGGCCGTGTCGTAGCGATCGAAGATGTCCCTCCAGCTGTAGATGTTCACGATGCCGGTTGCCACGGTGATGAGCAGCATCAGGGTGAGCTTCACCATGTGACTGACCTGGACCAGCATGGTGGTGGCCATCAGAGCCAGCACTGCCATGTAGCTGTAGTATTTGGGGTTGTTGAGGCAGCCCTCAAGGCTGGACCAGGACGAGGAGGAGGAGGAGGAGGAGGAAGATGAGGGGATCGTGGTGGTGCTGCTTGAGTCCAGGTCTCCAGGCAGACAGCTCAGCTGGACAGGGAGACACAGAATGATGTCAGTCAGACTGTCCTCCGTGATGAAGCTGCTGCTGTCCTGCAGAGTGTCTCTAACGTTCCTAAATACTCCGTAACAGACAGGCAGTCTGAGAGATCGATACTGAGAACAGGATCTTCTTCAGTTAGCTGATCGGGATCAATACCTTATGTTTGTACAGAGATGTCCAGACACGTCATACATGAACCTATGAAATGAGCATTGACTGTCCAATCACATCCAGGGGGTAAACACAGGCTCAAAGTTCAAACACAGTGAAGGAAGTCTGAGCGCTGAGTGTGACTCAGGCCCAACATCCATACTACCATTACTATTTAGTATGTCCCAATACACAAGTATGTTAAATGTAGCATTCCCAAAGCACCAGGATGTTCTACTACAACCGGTCATATTCTGCAGTCTGCAGGTCAGTGTGATATTCGAGCTGTTCTGACCCACAATCCTCTGCGGCGGAAGATACGCCACATCGACTGAGCTGTCGAGAGAGCTCCGCCCACAAAAGAAAGGAAAAAGAAGAGGCATTAAAAGGAAGCGTACTCGTTCCAAATCGCATCCTTTTTCTTTCTATTTCAGATGTTGCACCACAGGCCGCAATGGATATGACCAAGAGGGTCAAGCAGTATGTTCCAGTTGTAAACATACTATGTGCACCATTACATACTTTGTGAGGGGAGCTGCAGTCCGTACCAACAGAAATAGTGCGAGTGTGAAACTGGATCTGTTCTGTTTCTGCTCAGTTCACAGATTCATGTATGAACTGTCCAAACGTATTGATCCTGATCAGATGAGCTGAGCGGCTCTAACAGAGAGCAGCTCACCATGTCCATGATGTCTGCCATGGTGAGGATGAAGATGGCGGCCATGGCCCAGGTGTTCCGAGCCCACCTGGTGTGGTCGATCCAGGTGGAGAAGGACACCAGCTTCTTGGGAAACACCTGACACACACAAACAGAGAGACACTTTTATTTCCATTTTACCAGGTGGTGCTACTTCCTGTCCTGAACACGAGCACGTTCACACACACACACACACACACACACACACACACACACACACACACACACACACACACACACACACACACACACACACACACACACACACACACACACACACACACACACACACACACACACGTGTGCCTCTGATCACACACACGTGCCTGTGATCACGGACACGTCTCTGCATGATGTATTGATGAGTGCTGTGGAGCCTCCGGCAGTGTTTACAGTGATGGACTGTGTGCTGCCGGACGACCTGAACCGGGCCGGCCGAGCCGTCAATACCAGCCGGCCTGCTGCAGATCAATACACCAGAATTTCCATGATGATGTCCGATCAGAACAAACCAACAAACTTCCAAAAGTTGTCTTTATCTTATAAAAAGAAATGCACTGATGCTGTTTAAATCTGACTATTTTCAAAATACCTAGTCCCCCCCCCCCCCTCCCCCACCACACACACACACACACACACACACACACACACACACACACACACACACACACACACACACACACACACACACACACACACACACACACACACACACACACACACACACACACACACACACACACACACACACATTTTGCTGTCCTCCTTTGACATAAAGACGTCACATTGACTCATTAAAAGCTGTTGTTAGACATGATTCTCTGGTGTAAACTACAGAGATGTAAAATCATCAGACTGCAGATGGACCTTTTAAAGGGACAGTCCGTCCTCTTTGCGTCTCTGACAGAGAAACGAGAAGACTGATGTCTCAGAGGGTCTCTGGACAGACAGTTCAGGAAGCTGCACAGTCACATCTCTGACTGCTGGTCAGCAGGAAACACCTACATCTAAAGTCCCATTTATCATATGTCCCAACATGCAGACAGGAGACTGACACTCATCCTCTTAAATGGACAGGAGGATGTGTTTTCTTTAAATATGTATTTTGTTTGAAGTTAGTTCTTCTGAACAGAACTAACATGCATGTATGTAGACATACACAGACAGACAGGCAGATGGACAAGCAGACAGACAGACAGACAGACAGACAGACTCGGAGGTGTTGTAACTCACTCTGGGAAAGATGGCTGCCAGAGAGCAGATGGTGAGGATGAGTAGCAGGACTTCTCCCACTGCGAAGGTGATGTAGTTTGCGATCAGCCTGTTCAGCAACACAGAGGACAACGTTCAGACAGCTCAGAGAGGAGACAGTAAGTTGTCGTGTCGTCCCCCATCCCCCGTGAGTGAGACCCTGTGAACTGACCGGGGGTCAATGAGCGCCTCCATCACTGCGGTGAAGAGCAGAACCACACAGGAGCAGCAGAAGGCGGCGCCGCTCTGTTTCTCCTTCTCCACGGAGTAGCGGGTCTCCAGGTCCGGGTCCACGAACCTCAGGGACAGACGGTTGGTGTGTTTCCCCTTCAGACTGAGACACACAACAAGCTCAGGTTTTATCATTATTATATATTTATACAAGATCTACCTGCTCCATTTCCAGTGCTGCTGCAGTTTGGGACTGAGACCACAGGGGTTCCCAGAGGACAGACAGGTGTCTACTTACGCCTGGACCGTCTCCCTCTCCAGCAGCGCCTCGTTCAGCAGCTTGTTCAGCTCCTGTTCGTTCTCCTGAGCGTCAATCACCCGCTCAGCCAGGTCCCGCAGACGCAGCCGCCTCCGGGGGTTCGGGAAGGACGGGTTCACCACCTCAGAGACACGGAGAAACACAGAGACACAGAGTGAACACCTGAACCTGTCACTCAGCTGCTCTGTAACAGCTTCATCATCCTCCTCATCAGGAAGGTTACATGACCGTCTGCTTTGTACTCTGACATCAGTTTACACAGTCACCTCCTGACCGGAGGAGGGTCTGGTCTGTGGACCTGTCAATGAAGCTCTGGGGTTCATTAGAACAGAGTGAAGTGAAACCTCCCGATCTGCAGAATGAACTCTACATCCCTCTGTGAGCTTCCTACTCTGAACATGATGGAGCTCCGCCCACCGAAGAGCTCCGCCCACTGAGGAGCTTCAGTCTGTCAGCAGGTTCACAGGAAGACTACCAACCAGACATGATGTAACATGGACTGAGGAGGAACTCATTAAATGTTGGAACGGGTCTGAACCCTGCTCAAACAGCAGCTGTGGTTCTGGAGCTCTCAGTGGGTCCATAGAGAAGAACCAGAACCAGAACCACTCTGAGGAGTGACGCGGCAGATACAGTACACTCACAGCATCCCCACATCAGTTTAATAAATCTATCCAGACATACAGAGGTTACAGCAGGAGATGTGTTCACTATAGAGTCGGTTCTGTTGGACTCTGACTGAACGTCTAGTTCAAGTCATGTGATCAACAGATTGAGTGTCCCAGAGGATGAAAACTGGACAGTCTGGAAAAGGTGGTGGAGAGGAGGACGCTGAGGAAACTATTATCCATATTGGATAATCCTGTCCACCCTCTCCACCAACTACTGCAGGGACAGCGGAGCACTTTCTCCAAAAGACTCCTCCAGCTCCGCTGTCACAAGGACAGATACAGGAGATCATTCCAGATACAGGAGATCATTACTGATACAGGAGATCATTCCAGATACAGGAGATCATTACTGATACAGGAGATCATTCCTGATACAGGAGATCATTCCTGATACAGGAGATCATTCCAGATACAGGAGATCATTCCTGATACAGGAGATCATTCCAGATACAGGAGATCATTCCAGATACAGGAGATCATTCCTGATACAGGAGATCATTCCTGCCGACCACAATCAGACTATTCAATAACTCACCTCTGGCAAAATCCATCACACAACAATGACACCCTGGCACTGCTGTCTTGTATGTTGTTTTGTCCTAATCCATTGCACTGTTGTTTAGGTTTAGGTTAGTTTTGTTTAGTTTAGTTGATTTAATATTATTCAATTTTATTGTATAGAATGTGCATTTTTTTTAAGTTATATAAAATGTTTTGCCCTGTACATGCTGCAGTGACATAAAAATTCCCTCTGAGGGATTAATAAAGAATATATCTATCTATCTATGAACCCTGTACTGTCTGCAGGAGCTTCACTCTGATCTCAGGTTCATATTTAGGTACAAAGTTGCTCTCAAATAAAATCCTTAAGAACAGTTATCAGGATTTATAAAGTCCATCTGTCATCTATACTCTTTGTATCCTGTGCAGGAACACAGGGGGCGGAGCCTATCACACCTGTCTTTAGGACAGCAGTTTTAAAGTGTGAGTTGTAAACACCCTGCAGCCAGCAGGGGGCGTCTGGTTTAGTTACCCGTGTGTCCAGCTCCTCCGGATCCTCCGGCGTGGTGCACGCCGTGTTCACGCTGCCGTTACACTCCGTGGTGTTGATCAGCAGCGGAGAGTTCCCATTGGACGAAGTAACAGACAGCTTCTGATGGGAGACAAGGAAGCAGGAAGTAAGAAAGGGACACACTGTCTTACACTTTCAAATGATGGAGTAAATGATCTAAAGTCAGTGAAACAGATTTGTGTGTTCCTGATGGTCCTGATCTTCTCGCCGGTCTGCTTCTTGTCTGAGGGCGGAGCTTATCTGAACATTTACAGCTTTATGACGTTGAGCACCATGACAGGATTCAGGTGGGACTTCCTGTCACGTGCTCTCCGGGCTGAGGAGGTGAACATTTGAATATGTAAGCATTATCTGGGTGAGAGCGGGGCCTCGGACTCACCACGCCGTTGATGGCGTTCTTTCCCATGGCTCCTTTAGGAACGACCACCAGGTAGGTGTCGATGCCTCGCTCCCTCAGGTAGTCGCAGCGCTCGCCTCCGTACCCCTCCTCCACGTCGAACTCCCCGTGAAGACACTCCATGGTGCTCTGTGAGATGTGGACTCGACTATCCACAGAGGTCAGAGAGGCTGCAGTAATCTCCATGGCAACAACACAGTTTAAATTCCACCATACAAAAGGTTATTACACGACAACACAGCATAACAGCTGTGATGAAGAGGAGGGTGAGTTGAAGAATAAATATCTGTTGGTACTGATACTATATTAAAACTTAGAGCTGGCTCTACTGATGACATCATCGACAAACTGAAGATCTATAGGTGACATCATCGACAAACTGAAGATCTACAGATGACATCATCGACAAACTGAAGATCTACATCATGTTGGAGGTTTTATCGGATCTATTGCAGGGTCCAAACGTTTGACAGCTTCAGTAACGTGACAACAGTCGGTTCACACCTGGTGACCCAAACAGGAGGGTTGGTCTTCATCACTCTTCATCATTAATGTTCAGTGAGGTCAAGTGACTAAAGTCCTGACTCCTCCTTGCTCTCTGAGGAGTATTTGGTTCCTCCTCCTGCTGCTGCAGGATGGCTGCTCCTCCTCACAGATCGAATCAGATCAGAGGGAGGAGCGCTTCATTTAAACATGCTGTCAGATGGTTGGACCTGGTTCATGCTTTCATTCATTCAGTCATGTGATGATCATGCGTCTCTGTGCTTCCTAATTGTTCTTCAGCTGTCAGTCATCAGTAACACCTGAACACCTGGAGCAACACCTAATCTTCATCATCGTCATCCTCTGCCCCTGACCTCTTCATCCTCAATACCTGACTTCTTCCTCATTCTTCCTCAGTCCCTGACCTCTTCGTCCTCCTCGTCCTCAGTACCTGACCTCTTCATCCTTCTCTTCCTCAATACCCGACCTCTTCCTCCTCTCCATCCTCGGCCGCTGACCTCTTCCTCCTCCTCTTCCTCAGCCAGTGACCTCTTCATCCTCCTCTACCTCAGTACCTGACCTCTTAATCCTCCTCTTCCTCAATACCCGGACCTCTTCATCCTCAGCCCCTGACCTCTTCCTCCTCCTCTTCCTCAGTACCCGACCTCTTCATCCTCAGCTCCTGACCTCCTCCTCTACTTCCTCTGCCCCTAACCTCTTCCTCCTCCTCTTCCTCAGTACCCGACCTCTTCATGCTCAGCTCCTGACCTCTTCTTCCTCAGCCCCTGACCTTTTCATTCTGCTTTTCCTCAGTCCCTGGCCTCTTTCTCCTCCTCTTCCTCAGTACCTTTCCAGGTGTGTTCTTACCCTGGTATCCCTCCCGCCTCCATCTTGTTGGCCACGGTGACGTCGGTGGACCAGACATCATACTGCCAGCGTTTTTGACCCAGAACTCCTCCCAGGACGGTTCCACTGTGGACCCCGACCCGCATGTCCACGTCGGTCTGGGTCTTCTCCCGGACGTACCTGCAGTCGGTTTATAGAGAAATCAGATTAAAGACAGGAGACAGGGAGCTGTCCCTCCCTGGACATCACGTCCCCGTCCCTCCCTGGACATCATGTCCCTGTCTCCCCCCCATCAGTCAGAGCGTGAAGGACACTGAATAAATCCATCATGTGGAGTCGGTCCAAAATGTTACATCACATCAATCTGATGACCTCAGAGACACTTTATACACATACAACGATCAATGAGAGTCAATGAGGGTCCATCAGAGTCCTTCGGCGTCCATCAGAGTCTTTCAAAGTCAATCAGAGTCCCTCAGAGTCCATCAGAGTCCTTCAGCGTCCATCAGTCTTTCAAAGTCCATCAGAGTCTGTCAGAGTCCATCAGAGTCCTTCAAAGTCCCTCAGAGTCCTTCAAAGTCCGTCAGAGTCCCTCAGAGTCCATCAGAGTCCTTCAAAGTCCATCAGAGTCCGTCAGAGTCCATCAGAGTCCTTCAGCGCCCATCAGAGTCTTTCAAAGTCAATCAGAGTCCTTCAGAATCCGTCAGAGTCCATCAGAGTCCTTCAAAGTCCATCAGAGTCCGTCAGAGTCCTTCAGAGTCCTTCAAAGTCCATCCGAGTCTTTCAAAGTCAATCAGGGTCCATCAGAGTCCGTCAGAGTCTGTCAGAGTCCTTCAAAGTCCGTCAGAGTCCCTCAGAGTCCTTCAGTGCCCATCAGAGTCTTTCAAAGTCAATCAGAGTCCTTCAGAATCCGTCAGAGTCCATCAGAGTTCTTCAAAGTCCATCAGAGTCCGTCAGAGTCCATCAGTGTCCTTCAAAGTCAATCAGAGTCCATCAGAGTCCGTCAGAATCCGTCAGAGTCCATCAGAGTCCATCAGAGTCCTTCAGTGCCCATCAGAGTCTTTCAAAGTCAATCAGAGTCCGTCAGAATCCGTCAGAGTCCGTCAGAGTCTTTCAAAGTCCATCAGAGTCCGTCAGAGTCCATCAAAGTCCTTCAGAGTCCATCTCAGTCCATCAGAGGGATCAGTGCTACTACACAGAGGACAGACTGAGGACAGACAGAGGGCCGAGGACAGCATGTACTTACGAGATAGCCTCCACCATAGCCAGTCCCATCATGATAGAACAGGCGGCGTGGTCCTCCCTGAAGTCTGGTAGTCCACAGATACAGTAGTAGCAGTCCCCCAGGATCTTTATCCTCAGCTGGTGGTACTTCTGACAGGGGACACAGGGAATACAGAGGACAGTCAGAGGCACACAAGGATACAGAGGACAGTCAGATGGGGACACAGAGGACAGTCAGAGACACGCATGGGGACACGGAGGACAGTCAGAGACACACAGGGGGACACAGAGGACAGTCAGAGACACACAGGAGGACACAGAGGACATTCAGAGACACACAGAGGGACACAGAGGACAGTCAGAGAAACACAGGGGGACACAGAGGACAGTCAGAGACACACAGGGGGACACAAAGGACAGTCAGAGACACAGGGGGACACAGAAGACAGTCAGAGACACACACTGGGACACAGAAGACAGTCAGAGACACACACGGGGACACAGACGACAGTCAGAGACACACAGGGACGCAGGACAGTCACGTTCATGTTGTGTGATTTAGGCTTTTATTGTTTTGTTTTGATCATTTAAAGTGTCTTTGAGTATCTTGAAAGGTGCTACATAAGTAAAATGTATTATTATTATTATTATATTACTATTATTATTGCCATTGTTATTATCATTATTAGCATCATTATTATTAAAATAACAGAGGATTTTGTCTCAGACCTGAGCAGCACACAGCCGGTTTCCTCCATTCATTTTCTGTCATAATATAATCCAGCTGTTTATAATCCAGCTGCTGCTGTTACGCATCACTTCCTGTCAGGGCCTCAAAATAAGAGCTTAATGTGGCAGCAGTGGAACCACCAATCCAGCACTGCCACATGATGCTGCACTGCGACCCTGCATCACTGTGAGGTTGCAAGGCAACCAACAGTGACTCCAGGAAGTAGCTGCGAGCTTCAACTCCCCATAAAACCTTGGCATGTTGTTCCTGCACCTCTGTTTGTTTTACAGATTAAATAAATGAGTTCCAACGAGCTGCTCTGCAACATCACATAAAAAAAAAACATCCCACTGGACACGCTGAGCCAGCAGAATGACATCAGCACGGACCTGACACCGTTAGTGTGAGTGTTGTAACTGTGTGTGAAGCATCATTCTGGAAGTGTTTCATTAAAATGGTTTATTTACATCAACAGCAAAAA
The DNA here is from genome assembly GCF_029030835.1 of Brachyistius frenatus. Taxonomy (NCBI): domain Eukaryota; kingdom Metazoa; phylum Chordata; class Actinopteri; family Embiotocidae; genus Brachyistius; species Brachyistius frenatus. The sequence continues at coordinate 367,759 of NW_027210770.1, read as the reverse complement.
TAACTTCCTTTTAATAACGATTAATAATCAGTTAATCGATAACTGATATATGGGCTTTGATTCCTCCTGTTTGCACTGTGAATATGTGTGTGGTGTCTCAGGTGAACTCACCGCAGCCAGCTTGTCGAAGCGGGCGAACAGCTCGTTGAGCAGTTTGACGAGCTCCTGCGCGCTGCAGGATGACGACAGCTGCGTGAAGCCCACGATGTCTGCAAACAAAATACTGCAGGAGACACACACACACACAACAACAACAACAACGACGACAACAACACATCAGAGCTGACATCACGGCGGCAGCATGAACACAGTGAAGACGTCACTTCATCTGACCTTCGGTGCTGAATGTTTCTCGGTCAGCTGGCTCTCCTGTGCACTCTGAGTGACGGGCACACGTCTGTCTCAGTGATCGACCGGGTGTTAATGACATAGTGACAGCAGCAGCGACGGATGTATTAGTGGTAGTAAGCAGCAACGGTTCTCATCCCAGGTGTCAAATCAGTGGTGTGACCTCATCGTTCTTCATATCGAATCTTTCTCTCTCTCAGACACACTGACATGCTGCAGAGTGTCTGTGGTTCAGTTTTGAATGAGACTCTATGAGACTGTGACGTTGAACCTTGTGAAGGATCCATTCAGACTGCTGTGAAGCATCATTAGACTGTAGTTCTGCAGGTACAGTGTGAAACATGACATGGTAGTATGATCGCAGCAGACAGCAGACACGCACGACTGTTGGGACTGTTGGGACTTTTGGGACTGGTGTTACAGACTGAAGGACTCTGTGTTACAGACTCTGTGTTTCTGGTGTCTCTGACTCGCTGTTACAGACTCGCTGTTTCTGACTTGGTGTTACAGACCGAAGGACTCTGTGTTTCTGACTCTGTGTTTCTGACTCTGTGTTTCTGACTCGGTCTTTCTGACTCCAGGACTCGGTGTTAGACATGAAGGACTCGTTCCAGGTGTTACCTGACGTTCTCGTGGCGGTACATGTACATGGTGTTGAACTGCTGCATCTCTTTCTGACTCGGCTCCTTCTTCATGTCCTGAAGCATCTCATCAGCGATGTGCTTCGGAAGAATGGAGAGCAGCAGACGCTCCTGTGGAGGACAGAGACAGAGGACAGATGGAGAGACAGACAGTTGATTGTGAGTGTCACTGAGTTTGATGAATTGAATGATCTGACAGTCGAGTGACATGTTCAGATGAATAATATCATCATCATCATCATCATCATCATCATCATCAGTGAGTGAAGTCATGCTCATCGTCAGCTGACCTTAAAGCGCCCCGACTGTCTAAACTCTGATCTCAGCTCTTTATTGATTATAAAACAGCAGAAACAAACACACAGCCGCTGGGCTGTGTGGACTTCCTGTAAGTTTGTGATGTCACACCAGCAGGAAAAAAACGGTTTAATCTGAAACATCCAGGAGCTGTGAGGAAATATGTTCTTCTTCCTCAGCAGAATGAGGAAAAACTCCTTCTTCAACCACATCTGTGATGTGAGAACATCAGCTCTGTGACTGGAGACTCTACCTTCGTTACAGATAGTCATCTTGTGTTAATATGAGGTCAGTGTCTGACAGGGGATCTAAGTAATGGACACTCATCACAATTTGAAACGTAGCCTGAAGCAAACAAAACATGGCGGTCGGCTGCTCGCTGATCACCTGATCTGAAACACTTCTAACACAACAAGAGAGAGGAGGGGAGTACCAGCAGGGCAGGGTCCACACGGAGCGCATGGTGCTGCTCTGGAGACCAGCGGCCTCAAACTGTCAGTTTGACCCAGACGCACAGCTGACGTGTCAAAGTCAACACACACACACACACAGACACACACACACAGACAGACAGACAGACAGACAGACACACACACACACACACACACACACACACACACACACACACACACACACACACACACACACACACACACACACACACACACACACACACACACACACACACACACACACACACACACACACACAGAGCTTTCAATACTCTTATCAAAATGTGACAGAGAGGAAACAAACGGCTGAGCGCGTTGGCTCTGTGATTACAGCTGACACCATCTCAGGAGGCCAGTTGCCATGGTAACCAGCAGCAACCGGATGCTCCTTGATTGGCTGGCGGCCCTCGTCTCCCGGCAGCCTTTGCTCCTCCATTAGTATTCCGGGAGTTTCTTCCACTCATCGTTTTATCAGGCTTCTCGTTATGTTTTTCCTCTCCATCACTTCTCACCCACACACACACACACACACACACACACACACACACACACACACACACACACACACACACACACACACACACACACACACACACACACACACACATCCCTCTGTGGTGCAGACCATCTGTTCTAGAAATAGTCCTGATGCAGAGAGCCCAGTGGCCCCAGACATGAGGAGGGGAGCTGACTGTTGACAGCAGCAGCTCCGACAGACATTATAATAGATATTATGTCATATATTTATAAAGGTGTTACAGTGTGTCTGCACTGTGTGTCTGTCTGTCTGCTCTGTGTTCCATGTGAGGGTTCGTCTCCCTCTGCTCTGGACAGACAGATGAACATGACGCGGTCTGCTCTTCTGTATTTGTAGGTGACAATGTTCTGTCCAGTGACCCGTGAGCAGAGAGTCGGAGCCGTGACCTCTGACCTGCTGCTGGCTCTGCTCCTCCAGGTTCAGTTTGACCTCCAGAGACTGTCTCGCCTCCAGAAAGGCCTTCCGATGCTTGCGGTCAGCCATGTAGTAGGACATGACGCCCACTGTGATGGCACACACGTAGATCACGAGGTTGGCCAGAAGCTGGAAGACAAAAAGAGAACCAATGTCAGAACATCAGACGAAGACAGAAGATACGATCTTGCAGAGCTCTGAGGAGGAAACTATTCACACAGTCATCGGTGTGCACCTGTGAGGATGAAGACACCACATGATGACAGCATGAGGATCTACTGAACATGAAGCCTGTGGAGGACATGCCGCAGCTCCGGCTGGTCTCCCTCGGCTCCACTCGGATGGGATCTGATGCTCTACGCACACGACGACTTCCGTTTACATTTCACTTCATCACGCGTTGTTTTCATAACCTGAGACAGGTGGAAAACATCCCGACCTCCTTCACATGTCCAGAGGTTTAGACTTCAGGAACACATGGCTGGAAGGTCGTTTGTTCCGACGGCTGTCACACTTTTCAACACCAGCCTTAAATAACATTTCACCGTACTCCATTTCATAGCACCTGACTCTTTTCCACTTTTTCCACTCACCCCAAGCCGTATTTATTTTATATTTATTCATTTTTTGTATATATAGTTTGTGTGTGTGCATTTTATATTTATTCACTGCTCTTATTTTTTTCTAAAGTAATTATTTTTATCTATCTTACTTTATGTATATGTATTTGTACATTTTGTCTCATTGTGCGCACCTTTTTTTGTGTTTCTTTGCTGCTGTAGCAACTGAATTTCCCCACTGTGGGATAAATAAAGAGATCCAGAAACACACATGCTTTATGTTATCTGACTCTTCTGTCTGAAGAGAGCAACATCCGAACATCACCGTACCATCCTGCTACAGATACGTAATATATGACGGAAACGTTCGGAGGACCAGCTGCAAACACAACGGACAGCTCATCTTCAGTTTGCATGTATCAGGTGGTTCCAGTTTGAGGGTGGATGTATTCACTCAGAAGATGGAGGCACAAGGACAACATGAAGGAAGGAGGCGGAGCTACTGCTGCTCCCTGAGGAGAAGGGTTGGTGTAATGACTGACGGCGGCCTGGGACACCTCCATGTGTCCTCCATGTGTCCAAAGCTACCGGACTGACGGATGATCTGATAACGCGGTCGTCCTGAACCCTGTGTGGTCATGTCCACTATGACCTTTAACCTGTCTGATCAGATGGTGATGTGATGTTTCTGCAGTGTTTCTCTCCTGCAGTCACTGAGATCTGTTCAGATTCAACAGGTTTACAGATCAGTCAGACACAGAGGAACATCTCCTCCGAAGTAACTTTCATCTGTACTGTACTGTTCTATGTTCTGTCTGTTGTCAATCAACTTCACGGTTCTGGTCCAGTAGAACCACCTGGCTGCTGTGTGGAGCAGTACGAGTAAACTTAAGGTTCAGAGTGTCGGTTTGTTCTGTGGTTTACAACATGTTGAAACAAGAACAATTATTGTTCTTATAATATATAAATATTATCTCTAAAAATGATCCGTCACATGTTTCTGCTTTTAGAGCCCTGTAGTGAACATGATTTCCCATGAACCCCGGCGGTATCACATGACTCGACAGACCAGCTGGACCGGAGGAAGTGCTGCTGTCTCAGGTGGTTCCAGTTTGAGGGTGGGGACTACTTTCAGCATCGGATGAATCTGCATTGTTGTGGAGAGTTCTGGTGGCAGCAAGACGTCCAGGTAAAGTCCAGAGAGTGATGATGATGATGATGATGATGATGAAGGTGATGATGATAATGATGAAGCAGCGGTGAGAGGCAGACACACACACAGAAGGAGGCTGCTGCCACAGAGGGCGCTGTTCTCTGTTTATATACCTGAGCTCATCCAATCACAGCAGCCTGCGCGTGCCACGTGCGCACACGCACACGCACACACACTGCAGTTTAAATGATGACAGGGTTCATGTAGAAGACAGGATTTATCCTCCGTCTGTCTGTCCGTCTCTGTCTGAACAAGTGTGTCTCAGTCTCTCAGGTAACTCAGGACCACTCAGAGCAGCGCCCTCTCTGTACTTCCTGTGGTTACCATGGTAACACAGTGAGCTGTGGCAACAGGTTCAAAACAGTGAGGCATCGTTGGTGGCAGCAGCAGCGCCCGGTCGGAAGCAGAGGCTGTCAGTCAGTGAATGTCTCCACGACGATCAGATCATTTCTGACTGATGTCACGATGCTGACAGTTTCGTACAGTTTGTGATGAAGCTCAGTGCTGCTGCTCATCTTCACGCGACCTCCAACAATGAGCCCCGATACGGACTGATGGACAACACGATGAATCAGAGTCAGACTGTGTGCTCGTATCAACCTGCAGCTCGACGTGGACGGTGCTCTGAATCATGACCCGACTACACCTGCTGATGATGACCAGGTGAGCTGATCGAGAGCTCCGGAACGACCCGGTCAGAGGACTGCAGGTGGATCAGTGTGATGTATACGATGTACGCGACAGCTCCCACCCTCCCTTCCCCAGTCTTACCTGCCGGCCCAGGGCCGCCCCCTGGATGTCCTCCTGTTGCTGCTGGGCGATGGTGACGCCCAGAACCAGGGTGTGGACGCTGCAGGACACGGTGGTGATGAGGACGATGGGCGTCAGCCTCAGCGGCAGAGTGAGGAAGAAGGAGAAGCTGAAGAAGGCCTGCCAACCCACCGTGTCACTGGCCTGGTGGAAGCGGGCATAGTTCAGCCCCAGGTAGCAGAAGATCTGCGCCGCTATGAGCACCCACAGGGCATAGGGCACCACCCGTCTGGAGATGCGGTCCGGCAGCAGCCCAAAGCGGCACAGCAGGTAGAGGCTGACGTCTGCCGCCAGTCCCACCGAGGCCACCAGCACAGAGGCCAGCTTGTCGGACGTGTAGACCACAGTGCACATGACGATGACGTAGCTGTCGAACAGGGCGGCGAACACCACGAGCACCAGCAGCGTCTCGTGTCTCTGTCGCCGGAAGTAGGTCTGGTACAGGTTCTCCAGGGACTCCGGCGCAAAGGTGAGCCGCATGAAGCGCGGCAGGCAGAGGCAGCATCCCGAGCTCCGCACCGTCACCTCGTGAGTCCGCCCCACCGCCTGCCCGGGGTCAGAGGGCAGCGTCACCGAGCAGTCCACCGAATACTCTGCAGAGTACTCGGGCTCGGAGAAGGCTCGGTTCCGAGGCATGCTGAGAGATCTGGTCAGAGAGCGTTAGTCGTCCTGCGGGAGAGAGACAGCGTTCAGGTGAGCATCACCTGCTGGAGGAGCCTCTGCTGGGTGTCCACGTCTGTCCCCTCTCAGCCCTCATGTGAGGTCTGAACACAGCAGCAGGTCGACTGTCAGGATGGAGCTCCGCCTACATCGCTGCATCCAATCACTGCTTTTGGGCTGTCCTGTCACGGCTCACTGAGAGCCCACCCGCTCTTCATCAACGTAATCCAACAGTCCAACTGCTTGTATGTTCAGGTTCACATACGTGAGTGTTTCAGCTGCTGCTCTCCACCCGGGTTCCCCACAGCAGTGCACTGTGTCAGAGTGGATGACCTCATCACCGTGTGACCAGCTGAGTTGATGTCTGAGGGACTTCCTCCGGCTCCATCACCCCTTTGAGGCGGACAGCTCGCAGCATCCTGGGCTTCCATAGCTGCTCCTCATATGGCCTGGAGAGAGCGAGACGAGAAGAAAGTCAGCGGGGACTTCAACACAGAGGTTCATGTAATTAACAACAGAACCTGATGAACAGAACCAGTCCAGAACCTGTCTCCCTCCTCAGATCTACCTCTCCACACCAGGTCTACATGGACAGCATGTGATTAAAGGTATATTTCAGGAGAGTCTTCACCTCCACCTTCATACAACCCAGCAGACGGCAGAGAGTGAGCAGGTTTCATCCTCTTCATCATCCTTCTCCTGACAGGATGAAGAGGACCCCAGCTGAACCTCTGATGGTGCCTGGCGTGTTATTTGTATGACGAATTGAAGAGTGACCCTCCGTTTGATAAGAACAGCAGTGATGTTTTACTGGGTCACATCTGTGGTTTGTTTGAACACAGCCGATGTTAAATGGTCAGATTTTGATTCGGGGTCTGGCACAGAGCTCCCACTAAGGGCCTACCGAGCTACATGTTGCGCTACGTCACACACAGGTGGAGAACACACACTGAAAACACGGAGCTCATGGTGTCCACACACACACACGCTCACAACGAGCCCGGGGACTGGATGGAACCGCTCTCCGGTGATACCGGGACCGATGTCCGCCTACAGACCGTTAAACGGCAGCTGGATCTGGGTGTGTGACAGAAACTTCCCCCCGCCTCTCCTCACTCTGTCCGCGGTCTGCTCTCCCTCCGGCAACTCGGCCTCTCCTCCAGACACCGACACAACACGGACATGATGTGCCTCCTCTTACCGACTGATGCCAGATTGGTCTCCTCTGGGCGCGCGCGTCCTCCTCCTCAGACCGATGTGTGTCACGAGCCCGCCTCGCACAGCAGCTCACACCTGTTCACACCTGCTCACACTCACACCGGATGAAGAGTTCCGCCGGGGCCACGAACCGCCGCTTTCTTTGCCCACTGTTTTCCGCAGGCGACACATAACAGCTTCACCGTCAAGTTAGAAGGCACGAAAAACAACGTTTCCGGTCACCTTCAAAATAAAACCTGAGCTGGAAAATGCCCCCTTTTCAATGTAAAAGTAAAGGAGTGTATGGAAAATAATTTCAATGTCCTTTAAAGTTCGTATTTATTTTTCATTTGGTATTGGTGGGATGGAAAGGCAGTCTTATAGAGCCGTGTGTGTGAATCAAATATTACCGCTACACACAATATGTATTCACTTTATCTGAGTCACTTTATTTAATTAAATGTTGTAGAAAGTGAATTTGAATGAGTTTCACCTTTACGGTACACTTCAGCTGCAGGTCATCATGGTTCTACAAAAGAAATAATCATAAACCTCATTCAGTGATGAAGACCATGACATGCGAGGAAGCGTTGCCACGGTTAAACAGCTGTTAAAATCAGATGCTGTGTTCCAGATGTTGTACTTGTGCACTGACACTCACTAGTCTGAGTGCATCAATGGTGCATGGAGAACGGTCGCCATCTTGGCTACGTAGAGGAAGGGGCGAGGCCACAGACCTAAATGATTTTCACATTAAAAGCACGCTGCAGCTGTTCCTGAACAGTGTTTCTTTTCCACTGCTGCTGCTGGACAGAAGAATCAGTGTGTTTATTGACTTAAACAGAGGACACAAAAACACGTTGATTTCTGGGTAAAATAATTAAAGCTGCAGATATTTTGGAGGGTGATGTGTTCACATGATGAGGTCATTTCCTGTCAGTGCAGAACAGCAGTGTGTGATTTAAAACAACACAACTCTGTCAACATTCAAGTACTCAGTAAGTGTCCTGACATGTAAGAGTATCTGTTAGTGTACTGAGAGACGGATGTCATCTGGAACACAGCAAAAGTGTCCAACATCAGTGGAGCTTCAGCACACACACACTGCACACTACACACTACACACTATACACTACACACTATACACTGTACACAACACAGCTTCTGTCTTTCTTCTGGTGTTTTCTGTCTAACTTGACATGACCATCACTCGTGTCCACATTTTGTCCAGGTGTCCCCGCCCCCTCTAACTCCACCTGCTCCCTCCTCCACCCACCTGGACGTGAGGACCAGAAGTGGAAGCTGCAGGCTGCGGGGACAGATCGGACAGGTGTCCTCTGGGGGGGACAGAGGAGAGTCTGTGGTGCCTTCAGGACTCTGCAGATAGCCCTGAGAGGATGTAGACTCTTTATCTAAACCCTGTTTTGTGTCTGATGAGGGAACTCCGGAAGTCTGAAATAAACTCTTTTAATCCGTTTTTTAAAAAAAAATCTGCATCAATAAAAGACCACAACCTCCATGTCTGATCCTCCTGATGATACAATATAGGATCAGTAATGATGATAATAATCGACTGTATGGTCAGATGGTTCATGGTATCACGTCTCCACAGATTTAAAAACTAATCAGAGTGTCCTGATGGGAGACGACGCTACATTATTATTGGCCTCTATTCATAAATGAGGATTCATTAAAAAGCCATTAATTACATGATACTGTTCACATGTAGTTAAACATTATGCTGCCGTGCCTCAGCGACGCCTCCCAGCTGGACGGGATGATTCCTCCCACAGTGAGATGTAACTGATGGTCAGTTTCATGTTCACTGAGTGCCAGAGTTAGTTAATGAACTGGTGAGTTCAACACAGACTAAACCAGGAAGGACTTTAACTGCAGCTCAGCTGACTGTAACCTGAGGTTGAACCCAACCACTTCCTGTGACGTCATCGGTCTTTGCTTGTGATTATAAAGTAATTCTGGACACTCTGTCAAAGTATTTAAAACCTGAGCGGTGTTTCGGAGTCTGTGGACAGAGAGACGAGCTGCTGGCAGTGACCCACACCATCATCACCTGCATTGATTGTTCCACTGGCACCCTGCTGTGAAGGTCTCATCACCGCGGCGACTGTTGGGCCATTGACCCAACATCATCTGTCTTCAGCGTTCCATGCTGACGGTCAAGGTCACACTGCAGAGGCCCAGAGCAACGCTATGTGGTGGATGATGATGATGAGAACATGTCAGTCTGGGAATCGGCTGTTGTCTCAGGTCTGCTGCGTCCACAGAGAACGCACTAATTCATTTATCTGAGGATGTCCCTGATGAGGTCAGCAACGCTGATGGATTACCACAGAGATATAATTAATAAAGAGTATAATGAGAGAGGAGGAGACGGGGCTGCTGATGGAGCACATAGACTAACATCTGACGTCGTAGACAGTTTTTCTTCACATGACATAAATCAGCATGAGTTATTTCATAGTTTCGATGTCTTCAGTTTTGTTCTACACTGTAGAGAACAGCCAAAATAAAGTAAAGCTTCAGACTTGTGACAGATGTGTCAGAAAGAAGCAGCTTCCTGTGTGAGTCTGATAAGGTCTCAGGTGGAGAAAGAAACAGGAGGAGCTGATGGTCTTAAAGACAAATCTAGAAATGTGAATATCAATGGTAATATCACGACATCATTAGTAAAGAATAGTTTTTATTGCCTGCACTGATAAACTGTTAAACTGGCAACACAGATATTTATGCGAAAAACTCAACATACGCGTAGCAGTCTCATCACGTGGTAAAAAAACCAAAAACAACGCGCTCTGGTCGTGTGACGTCAGGACGCAGCGTCCCCTGCCTGACGCTGCTGACGTGTAGTTCGGGAAGTGGCTGTGGAACTGCCTTTAGCATGACGGTAGCTGCTCTTCATCACTGATAGTTCAGTATGAGATCAGCAGAGTTAGTGTTTAGCTCTCTTGTGAAATAACACGCAGGATAACACGGACTGGCTGACTGCACAGGTAGGATACGTCAACGGCAACTACCGGCAGCTAGCAGGGCTGACTGTAGTGGCTAAACGCTATTAGCTGCACTCCGACGCTTTGACGTAACCTGGATGTTTTCTCACGTTTTTAGTCAAACATAAAATATTTATCATTCACAGCTTTCACCATTCACCTTCCTGCCCTGCTTGGTGGCTCATTCTGGGAGCTGCTAGCCCAGGTAGCTGAGAAACAAAGAACCTGCTGCGTTCACATGACAGCCGCCGGGCTCGGTCATGTGGACGACACGGTCCGCTCTGGTTAAACTGAAGACATTGTCACAGTCAAAGCTGTCAAAAAATACCTAGAGCGACCTTTTAATTTAAACCGGGGAGAGTCTCGGAGGCTTAAACTCACTTAGCATCGGTCACACAATATTAGAGCCAGCCTGACAGCCTGTCAGAGCTGCACGGTCCACCTCCTCATCCACTGCAGTCAGATACCTGTGCAGGTAATACAGGTCCAAACTTTTACATAGTCTCCACAGTTTTACTTTATTATAAATATTCATTTTGAAGTTGATGAAAAGAACAATTACAGCACACTTCATTACTGAATGATTATTACAATGAACACTACACCTGGAGCTGATGATTCTTGATCATCTGCTGAGTTGTTGGTCCATGAAGTGTGAGAGGACAGTGAATAATGATCATCTGTAGTGTCTTCATATGTCTCATGGTCTCTGACCAACAGTCCATAAACATCACAGTTACTGTGACAACAAACAGAGAGCAGAGCTGCTGTTCCAGCTGCAGCAGGTCGACTAACCCTCTGTCCTTCACAGGTGGGGCTCAACACCGCAGGTGTATGAAGAAAAATGGGGAAGAGGAGAGTGCCAGATCTGTACAGAGCCCCCTTTCCCTTATACTCCGTTAAAGTGGACCCCGGTTCAGGGCTGGTAATCACAGCAGGAGGGGGGGGGGCCTCTAAGACCGGCATCAGGAATGCTTTGGTGAGTGTTTCACTGATGGAGACGCTTCTTTCAATATTATTACATGTCAGCGCACTGCGGCTTTGGAACACACACACACACACACACACACACACACACACACACACACACACACACACACACACACACACACACACACAGGAAAACAGCTTCAACAGTCTTGACAGCAGCTTCTTCATTTGGACTGGTTAGTTTTCCCCTCAGCATGTTTTTCTAAACTCTGAATGTGTGGTCAAAGTGTTGAAGCTCTTTTCCTCATTTAGTTTCACTTTGTCTGTTCACATGTGTTCTCTGTCTAACACCTCACACAGTACTGTATCCTGCAGTGGAAAGTCTCACCTGCTCAGTGAGTGTGTGAGTGGATGTGCGCGTTACAGTCTTTGTGAGTGTGTGAACAGTGAGTGTGTGTGTCACAGACCTCTGACTGTGTATTACAGCACTTCCTGGACCTGCAGCTGGTCGGAGACCACCAGTACTCCGCCACTCTGCTCCACTCGCACGACACTGACACGCGTGCTACTATGAACATGGCTGTAGGTAATGGCGTGGTCGCCGCGGGACAGGACGGGACCTGCTGTCTGCTCGGCTTCAAACGCGGCACACAGAAAGGAGGCGGAACTAAGAGAGAAGGTGAGTCTTACCTGAGTCTACCGGATAAACGTGATCTGTGTGTCACGGTTCTTTGATATGGGACTCTGTTACTGGAGTGTGGCGGTGTTCAGCAGGGACCGGTATGATCCAGTAAGTGATCGTGTTTAGCAGCCAACGGTGTGATCCAGTAACTCTGATCGTGTTCAGCAGGGACTGGCGGTCAGACGGGTGCCGCCCGACGACGAGCAGGGAAAAGCGACAAAGTTGGACAGGACGGCGCCGCGGCACCCGGAGACGCGTCTGAGACGAAGGACGAGACGCCTCTGGTCTCCGTCTACGGTCTGGGCGAAGTGCAGTCGGACCTGAACCCTCAGGACCCCCTCCAGAAGGTGGTCCGGTTCAGTCCCGACCTGAGCCTCCTGCTGACGGGAGGCACAGACGGACACGTCCGGGTCTGGGAGGTAAAGCGCATCCCTTCACAGCAGCTGTTTGACCGCTGCGTCCTAAATGCGTTTTCTCCTGTTATAGCAGACTATGACGGAGTTCTCTGTTGTTGTTGATTTGCGTTCTTTGTCGTTTTCCAGTTTCCATCCCTGAAGAAGAAGTTTGACTTCAGAGCACATGAAGGGGAGGTAGAAGACTTGGACATGAGTCCAGGGAACAAGGTGAACCACCGACACCTCACGGAGTCCAACATAACGTCTACTGCACTCTGTCAGTCAGTCAGTCAGAGTTACAATGAAAACATCTCTTCTTCCATAATTCTGGTGGTTTATTATAAACAACACCTTCAGATTTGCTTGTTTATGAAATAAGAACTGAAGTTATGATGATAACATTTCAGTGCGGATGACCTTAATAATAAAGTGTTGAAGTGAGACGATGCTGAGAGTCTCAGTGTTTCCTCAGGTGTGTGTGTGTGTGTGTGTGTGTGTGTGTGTGTGTGTGTGTGTGTGTGTGTGTGTCGGTTCCTCAGTGTGTCGTGTTGTCCTGCAGCACCTGGTGACGGTGGGCCGGGACTTTGCCTGCAGCGTGTGGAGCGGGAACCAGCTGGCGACAGGTCTGAACTGGAATGAAACCATGCCTCAGGTAGCAGAGAAGACGTACCGATACGTGGCCTGCAGGTAAATGGGAGTCCTGGCCGATCGCCTCGGGGTCGGTCCGTCCAGGTCGTGACGGTTGTATGTTCATGTGCTCCAGGTTTGGACGGGTAGAGGACCAGAAAGATGCCCTGAGGCTGTACACGGTGCAGATCCCCCATAAAAGACAGCGTAGACCTCCTCCCTGCTACCTCACCAAGTGGGATGGGCGGAGCCTGCTGCCCATGCTGACGGCCCCCTGTGGTCCTGAGGTCATCTCCTGTCTGGCTATCAGGTACTGATCCGTTAACACACAGAGGGAGGGGCCCATGGTGCCGCACGCAGAGGGGACTGTTTGGACTTTTCAGAATAAAAGTGTTGGGTTTCCTGCAGAGTTAAAGTTGGACTGTCTTCACAGTGACTCTGGAACGTTTCTGGGTCTGGGAACTGTGACGGGATCAGTAGCCATCTACATCGCCTTCTCCCTGCAGGTAACACGTAGAACCACAGGGCATAGATCACTCGCACGTAGAACCGCAGGACATAGATCACTCACACGTAGAACCATGGGACATAGATCACTCACACGTAGAACCACAGGGCCTAGATCAGCCAGCAGCCCTGCTGTTGTCTCAACATCTGTCCCTCCCTGTGCTGTCTCACCGTCTGTCCTGTGTTGTCCGTCCTTTTTGTTGTCTCACCGTCTGTCCTCCGTGTTGTCTGTCCTCTGTGTAGAAGCTGTACTACGTCCAGGAGTCTCACGGTATCGTGGTGACCGACCTGTCCTTCCTGCCCGACATCCTGAAGGACACGGACATCAGGGGGACTAATGAAACAGCCATGCTGAGTGTGGCTGTGGACAGCCGCTGCCAGGTCCATACCGTCTCCAGCCCCAGTATGTCCTCCACCATCATCATCATCAGTATCAGTGAACACGCTAACATCATGTATGATGAGCTCCCTCTGTGTCTCCTCCAGGATACTTCCCCGTGTGGCTGGTGCTGCTGTGCTGCGGCCTCATGGTGGTGGGCGTGGTCTTCCTCCTCCAGTACCTCTTCCCAGGACTGCTATAAACAGTACACCTGGTGTCTCAGGCGTCCCAGCACGGCACCAGAACTGGACCCCCTGCAACCACAGCGGGACAGACGGGACGTTGATATCCATCAGTTCGTCTTCGTTGCTGCAGGGATGAAGATCAGGGTCATGAATGTCACCAGGCTTTTTATTCACATATTTAAAGAGCAATGTAAAAAATATAGAGACGATTTACACACATGTCCGTTTAAACACGCTGAAGAACTGCTCCATGTGCTCCTCTATTTTATCCACTAGTGGGCAGCAGAGAGCCCTCAGCCCTGTCAGTGAAGATGATGATGACTGCAGGTGTGTTCAGGCTGAGGGAGAATCATGTGATCTAACAGGATGCATATGTGGAAACTTAAAGATTTTACTGGAGTGAAAAATCTTTTATGAAACCTTTGATTTAAATGTTCTGACTGCGTGCGCACACACATACACACACACACACACACGCACACATGCACACACACACAGACAGCAGCTGCAGTGTTTGTATGACGTGTCAGGTCTGAACATTCAGGGCAGTAGGAACACTGAACACATGATGAACTGTTTTCAGTAAATAATCACACGATCAATGCAGTCAAACCCATGATAACAATAAAATGAAAAAAATAAACTTAGCAAAACTTAAATCAACATTTGATTAATGTGAAGTAACTCTTTCCTGCTTATTTTCACAATAAAAGTCTGTTGTGTACCCCTTTTATTTCATTGCAGTGTTTACATCAGAGTAGGTTCCCTGTTACCATGGAGACATTCAGCATCCTCACACACACCCGCAGCAACAGTGTAGCTTTAGCTAACAGCTGCTGCTTCAGTTCATCAAGTTCACCCTCTGCCTTCAGCCTCAGTTTGAAAAGTTAACTTCCTTTCATCACGTGCTCTGACAGCGCGATGACTGAAACATCCGACCAGAAAGAGATTGTATTTGGATGTCTCCTTTTTTAAAAAGTCGGTTATCATCTCAGGACATTCCTCTGAGCTTTAACAACTACATCACAGACGTGTTGAAGGCTGTGAGACCAGAGTACCAGAACTCCCAGATCAACAAACTCAATCTACTGTAGGCAACAAAAAAAAAAAAACGTGTTTCAGCTACAGGTCATCATCGTCATGACAACATGATGGCGATTAGAGAGGACACAGTGACCAATCAGCAAGGAACACCGGTAACCATACAGAAAGACCAGCTGAGAATGAAGGAGGGTTCACACAACACAACATTCATCACAACAACAAGGACTAGTGTTTCTAACAAAGTTTGGACACTGAAATGTAAATAAAAACAATGATGATTTTCAAAATGTGTAAACCCAAAATTCAATTGAAAATAGATTTAAGACAAATAAAAACGCCATCCTCTGGTCTAAAAAGGAGAGGGACCATCCAGCTTGTTATCAGCACTCAGTTAAAAAGCCAGCATCTGTGATGGTACAGGGATGCATCAGTTCACATGGCATGGGTAGCTTGAACGTCTGGAAGGAAGCATTAATGCTGAATGATATTTGCAGGTTCTGCACGTATTCCAACAGCATGGCTCCATAGTAGAAGATTCCCCTGATAAACTGGCCTTCTGCAGTCCAGACCTGTCAACCATTGAAAACATCTGGAGCATCAGGACACGAAAAATACAGCAAAGGAGACCCTGAACTGTTGAGCAGCTGAAATCCTCTATCAGGCAAGAATGAGACATTTCACTTTCTAAACTCCAGAAACTGGTCTCCTCAGTTCACAAATGTTTACAGTGTTGTTAAGAAAAGAGGTGATGCAGCACAGTGGTGAACATGACCCTGTCCCAACGAGACGTGTTGCTGCCATTAAATTCAAAATGAGCAAATCTTTTTTTATATAACAATAACATTTCTCAGATAGATCTTTTGTTGAATTTTGTGTATTTGTTAAACGTAGGTGGTCTGGGTACAGACACAACCTCTGTTGAGCGTTTTGGGTGAATGACAGCTCTAAAGAAGCTGCAGAGGAGAGTGTAAGACTGTAACTCTGTGTCCTGGCCTCAACCCTGGATGTCAGGTTTTAGGGCTGTTAAAAAACACGGCCATGTTTCTAGAAAGAAGAGCTGCACTATCCAAAGTAGGATGGATGCCATCTCTCCGGATCAGACCAGGTTTTCCCCAGAAACTATTCCAATTATTATTACCCTACCCTTCTGTGACACTGTTGGCCGCTTCTGTCCTGCCAGCATTCACAATTGGTCCCTGAGACAAACAGAACTTTTGCAGGTGCCGAGGATCAATGATTACGAGCAGCTTTAATCAGATCAGAACAGAGTGCCCAATAACATGCCTGATAAAATTGTAGATTATAAAAACATGCAAGTAAAACACCTCATGTTAAAACCACACAATGCAAATAAAAACAAGCAAACATGCTAAAACCAATATAAAAGCAAACAATTTGAATCACAGCAAAAATAAAATACAAACAATCTACACTGCAAAAAATTTCTCTCTCTGCCTGATGACATACATATTCAGGTTCTGTAGATGTGTTGATGCGATTTGCTTCTATTAACAGGAGGATTGGGTTTACTGCAACACAAAAAGACTGGAACTGATGTCAGGAGGATAAAGGTTCAATAAAAAGGAACACAATAAAACCAAACAAACAGATGTAGATCAAATAAAAAATTAACAAAGAAACTACAGAAGAAAATCCAGATGACCAAATGTAATGGTAATTTTCCATACCATTCCATGGGATACAATATTCTCTGTTTTTGATGTCATACATATACTATCTGTTTTCTGACACATGATGTATTCTATGTTTTAAGCACATGATGCTTTCTGCCCTCTATAGCAGATACATATATTCTCCATGGGGTAACAATATTCTCCTTGTTTTATTCTATCATATATGTTTTGACACACTTTGTGACCTCGACCTGGTACAGGATGTTCCCTCCGGCAGTAGGGAGTACAATCGAAACTATACACGGGAATACAACTGTACAACTAGCTTCGTCACATAGCAGACCTTCCTCATAAATACCTCCTGTTTTCTGTATCCAGGGTCTCATTCTCACTGTCTCCAGACTGCTCATGTCCTCTGTGTGACTGTGATACCTCTCTACAAAGAATAAAAGCCGACAGAGACATCTGGTGTTGAAACCTTCTATTTCATCTCTCAGCAAGAATAAGACAAGGAAAATCCATGACATCAAATAGTGCTGGAAACTGGAGAAGAAACACAACAGACTGACAGGGAAGTTAAGACGGGGAGAATATATGGTGTTTCAGGTGATCAGTAAGTGACTGCAGCTAGGCTGATTAGGGACCTGAAGGCAGGTGAGGTGGGCGTGGCAGAACGGTGACTGAACAAGGGGAGAAACAGACTGGGGCCCTCTGGTGGAGAACATAGGGAATGACTCAAATAAAAAGACAATGGACCATAAATGAGAAGATGGAGACTTTCAAAATAAAACAGGAAACACCAAACTAAAAATAAAGAAGAGTAAACAGTTTAAAAAAAAAATCTAAAACAAGACTCAAACTGAAACACAAACTGAAAATAGGTTCATATCTCTGCTTTATTATAAAATCAAACTACTTACTAAGATCATATAGCTCATATTGTCTTTGATGTGCTTGTTGTCTGTTATAGTTATACTTATTTTAATAAATAAAAATAAAATGTGTTATAATAATAGTTCCTGTTGATTGAGTCATAAATGAGGTTCCTGTTGATTTGAGTCATAAATGAGGTTCCTGTTGATTTGAGTCATAAATGATGAGGTTCCTGTTGATTTGAGTCATAAATGAGGTTCCTGTTGATTTGAGTCATAAATGAGGTTTCTGTTGATTTGAGTTATAAATGAGGTTCCTGTTGATTTGAGTTACAAATTATGAGGTTCCTGTTGATTTGAGTCATAAATGAGGTTCCTGTTGATTTGAGTCATAAATGAGGTTCCTGTTGATTTGAGTCATAAATGAGGTTCCTGTTGATTTGAGTCATAAATGATGAGGTTCCTGTTGATTTGAGTCATAAATGAGGTTCCTGTTGATTTAAGTTATAAATTAGGTTCCTGTTGATTTGAGTTATAAATGATGAGGTTCCTGTTGATTTGAGTTATAAATGAGGTTCCTGTTGATTTGAGTTATAAATGAGGTTCCTGTTGATTTCAGCTATTAATTTCTAAACATGTCAGTTTGTTGTTTGGATGCCGTTGAAGTAGAGGAGTTCTGTTTGTGTTGCTGATGTTGAAAGATGAACAGACTGAAATGAAATCAGCCACATGTGGAAGAGTTCTGTGTCACAATGTTCACAATGTGACATGTTTGTGTTGTCCAGAGACACGTCGGACACACGGAGACAACTCTTCACTTACAGGAGAATCAAGTTTGAATATTAGATTTAAATTCATGATCATTCTCAGAGATATTTAAACTAAGATGGTGGCAGTGAAGCTCCATACTGACTGATGCAGATCTAACCAGAGGATCACCAGTAGGGGGCGTACTTAGACTACTTCATGAGGAACACTGCTTTCATTCCAATAAAAAACATGATTTATATTCACTAATGTTGCCAGATGAAGATAATATCTTCAATAACAACAATAAAGATGATTTGAAAAAAGATAATAATAGTAATAATAATAATGATAATACAAATGCTGGTTGTCCTGTGTGTAATTTTACTGCCTGTCTGTAATCTTGGAAAATAACACGCTGTTTTAAGTTTTCAGTTCTCAAACATGGTCTTCAGGTCAGATGAATATGTCAATCAATGTCTCCGAGACGGACACGTTCAGTCCTCTCTCTGAAAACCGTCATTCATTCAGTGGTTATTTAAAATACAGCCGACAGCTTTGATACATGTGCTCTGAAAGTACAGGTGAGTCTACAAGTGAGTCTACAAGTGAGTCTACAAGTGAGTCTACAGGGGAGTCTACAGGGGAGTGTGTGGAAGATTCAAGAACGTGTCGTCGTCCTTCCTCTTAGACTCACTCTGTTCTGGAGGAGATTCCCAGATCAGGTCTGTGAAGGTTGAAGATGCTCACGGTCTTCAGACATACAGCAGACTTCTGTTATGTTCATGTAGCTCCAGTTTAATCCCTGACTCTGTTCCTCTTACATCACTGCTCACACTGACTGGCTGTCAGAGGAGTGAAGCACTCAGTGGGTCCACAGCTGAATGCTGATTGGTTCTCCTCTGATTGGAAAACCAGCTGTTGGCCTCCTGCAGAGGAGAGAGGTCTGTTAACTGTGGCCGCCGGGGATGACTCGGTTTCCTCTGCTGGTCTGGAGGACTAGAGGCTCCACTATAGATAGATATAGATATAGATATAGATAGAGATAGAGATAGAGATAGAGATAGAGATAGAGATAGAGATAGAGATAGATAGATAGATAGATAGATAGATAGATAGATAGATAGATAGATAGATAGATAGATAGATAGATAGATAGATATAGACAGCTGCCCTGACTGAACTCTATATAAACCAGTTGACGTTGATCCAACCTCCATATTATTGTGTCTTTCTCTCCTCCAGAGGCTCCTCTGTCTCTCAGTCCATAGAAGGTCCTCCTGCTCAGCTCTGATTTACTGTTGAGACAGATGATCTAACTGACTCTGAATGACCCCACAACACAGCACAGTGTCCTGAGTGTCCTCGGAGTATCCTCAGAGTTTACGCAGTGTGTCCTCAGTGTGTCCTCCAGCCTAACATGAACCAGTGTGCAGGAAGGACACTACAAACACATTATGTTACATCTCTGGTATCAGAAACAGAAGAAACAGAAGACAGGAAGTCTGAAGTGTGCAGCGGCCTTAAAGGCTGCAGTGTGAAACAACAACGTGGTGACTTTGTTCCTCCAGTCTTGACTTTATTCCTCCTGTGGGACCAAATTAAATGTAGAGTTACTGGTGAGTAGATGGTTCAATACTTAGTATTCAGTTGACCATCAGAAAAGCAGAAAGGATCAAGTATGTTATTGGCACCAAAACCCAATGGAAGCTTCGGTCATTATTAAGACTGGAGTCAGTACGCTGCTGTGTTGAGGAGGTCGTTTTACAGCACACTGGAGTTGAACCTTTATAATTTCAATTAGTTTCATTCAGTTTGAATATTAATTTAAAGGTCCCATATTCAGGAAACTGATTTCATTTCTTTATTGGTTATAAAACAGGTTGAAACATTTCTAAAGGGGTCACACACTAAGTACACAGAGAAACACATTCAGGAGCTGAGCTGTTTGGACTTCCTGTAAGTTTGTGATGTCACAAACAGACGGTGTTGTCACACATCGGCCCATCAGCACGGCCCACTGTCCAAGCTTTAATCTAAAACACAGGGCGGTCGTAACAAGCCACAAGACTGAGGAACACCTGTGATTGGTCTGAGCGTTTGTCACTCAGAGAAGAGTCAGCCAATCAGAAGAGAGGCTTGCTGACATCACTGAGCCTTAAAGACACAGACACAAACAGGCTGTTGTTGGAGAGCTGCAAAGAAGAGATGGACAACTGGACTCAGGTGGGTTTAAAAATCTGATGATGGAGATAGAAATAGATAAATAAATAAATAAAGAAAGAAAACAGATATGGATCCTTTGTCTCACCTGATATTGCTGATTATTTAGAAATCTGTTTGAATGTCTGTGTTTTCATGCAGTAGCTCTGCAGCAGGTCTCAGCCTGCAGTGAACCAGAACCATCAGGACATCACTGATGTTTAGACATGAGAACGGATCTTGTTTCATTTTGACTCTCATTCAGAAGACCTGGCTCGCCTCTACAGAGGACGCCATGTCTCTGTCAGAGACATGCAGAGGACAGACAGAGTGATTACAGATGAGCAGACAGGAGGATGAGCAGACAGGAGGATTATCTTACCTTCATCTACCTGTGTGTCTTCTGTATAACAGAACAGATATTTTAATCTGCAGACATTCAGGAGCTCCAGATGTCGTCTGTCAGAGAGACTCCGGGACGTCTGTGAAAGCCGTTGGTGCTGATCCAAACACTAGAACTGTCACATGGAACCAGAGAGCAGAGTCACAGAAGAACTGTTACTGATCAACATCATCAGAGGGAACATGAAACTGGGAGATCATCAGGATATGTCATGAATGCAACTCCTGACGACCTCCTGTCCTGCAGCGTGGATGAACTGCAGAGAACAGACGTCTTTCTGAGGACAGATAGATAGATAGATAGATAGATAGATAGATAGATAGATACATAGATAGATAGATAGATAGATAGATAGATAGATAGATAGATAGATAGATAGATAGATAGATAGATAGATAGATAGATAGATAGATAGATAGATAGATAGATAGATAGATAGATAGATAGATAGATAGATAGATAGATAGATAGATAGATAGATAGATAGATAGATAGATAGATAGATAGATAGATAGATAGATAGATAGATAGATAGATAATAGATAGATAGATAGATAGATAGATACATAGATAGATAGATAGATAGATAGATAGATAGATAGATAGATAGATAGATAGATAGATAGATAGATAGATAGATAGATAGATAGATAGATAATAGATAGATAGATAGATAGATAGATAGATAGATAGATAGATAATAGATAGATAGATAGATAGATAGATAGATAGATAGATAGATAGATAGATAGATAGATAGATAGATAGATAGATAGATAGATAGATAGATAGATAGATAGATAGTTACTTTATTTATCCCACAAGGGGACATTTTTTTGAATAGGGTGCAGTGCTGCTTCTGTCTATCTGTCTGTCTGTCTGTCTGTCTGTCTGTCTGTCTGTCTGTCTGTCTGTCTGTCTGTCTGCCCTCCTGTGACATTGTTACTGCAGGTTTATGTCACAGGATCAGCACTAAACCAGGTGATGAAGAGGTCTTCTGTCTGTCCCTGTCCTCTGTCCCGCCTCTGTCCACTGAAGGACTCTGAGGGACTCTGATGTCCTGATGTGGATCAGCATGTCTGTCCTCAGTGTGTCTCCTCTCCTCTCCTCTCCTCTCCTCTCCTCTCCTCTCCTCTCCTCTCCTCTCCTCTCCTCTCCTCTCCTCTCCTCTCCTCTCCTCTCCTCTCCTCTCCTCTCCAGGCCTTTATGGCTGCTGATCAAAGCTCCTCCTGCAGCGCTGCCAGAAGGAGACACATAACTCACCGACATCAAAGAGCGTCCAAGAGGACATTTTTTATGGACAGAAACGTGAAAGTGAATGTGAAGCTGTAACGTGTTGGACGCTGTGGGGACAGGAGGACAAAACTCCTCCATGTTAGGGTGACTCTGCTGCTTCACAGTTCTCATCTCACCTCCTCCTCTCCTCCGTAGAACCTCGGCCTGCTGCTACCTACAGCAGCAACACAACTTCTGGATTTACCGGAATGTTCTGAGGAGGCCAAGAATTCTCTGGCAGCACTGTCTGGTTCTCCGGACCCACTTTGATGTGGATCCATGAATTCTGCAGTTTTCTCATACTGAGAAAATCAGAAGCATACAAATCAGCAGGAGAGTCAACAGGGGCAGCATGTGGTACCGGGCCCGGTTTCACTTTACAGAACCAGCCCAGTGAGACAGCCCGGTTTCACTTTACAGAACCGCAACAGTCGTACAGCCCGGTTTCACTTTACAGAACCAGAACAGCATGTGGCACCACGCCTGGTTTCACTTTACAGAACCACCTGGTGAAAGAGGTCGACCCGACCCACGGGCCTGATGGAGGAATGAACTCTTTTAGTCAGTAGCTCTTCATCTGCAGTTTAAACTATGTCACCCTCCTCCTCCTCCACACACACACACACACATGCACGCACGCACGCACGCACGCACGCACACACACATGCACGCACGCACACACACACACACACACGCACGCACGCACGCACGCACGCACGCACGCACGCACGCACGCACGCACACACACACACACACACACACCTCAGTGACTCCTCTGTCATGTGTCACCTCCCATCATGAAAGATTTTACACTGATGCTGTCTGAGAGTCTGTGAGCAAACTTCAGGCCTGCGGCTCAGTTCTGTCCAGTCAGCTTAGAGCTGCTCCTCCTCAGCTGTGAAGTCAGGAGAGGCTTTATCAGGGGAGACAGGGACACCCATGGGTGTCAGGTGGAGCACCCTGGGGCCATTGGACCAGGATGTGATAGAGACACATGAGCTGGAGGAAGATATGAGCAGCTGGATGATAATGAGATCAGGCAGAGACAAGCTGCAGGATTTATACAAAAACTCAAGGAGCTGCAGTCAGAAAACAAGAAACCAGGAGGGGCACCAACAGACCTGCACCAACAGACCTGCACTCACAGATCTCCACCAACAGACCTGCACCAACAGACCTGCACTCACAGATCTCCACCAACAGACCTGCACCAACAGACCTGCACTCACAGATCTCCACCAACAGACCTGCATCAACAGACCTGCACTCACAGATCTCCACCAACAGACCTGCATCAACAGACCTGCACTCACAGATCTCCACCAACAGACCTGCACCAACAGACCTGCACTCACAGATCTCCACCAACAGACCTGCATCAACAGACCTACACTCACAGATCTCCACCAACAGTCCACTCAGTCTGCTAACTGCTAATTGTACCAATTCAACTTTACTACCATCTACTGGAGTTTAATATGGATTCATTTCGATGTTCTATCTCATAATGGTAATGAGAGTGAAACTGAGAAAGTTTGTAGGTTTTCATCAGCCGCGTTAACAAACAGACACAATAATGTTCTTGGTGGAGGAGAAAACATTCCAGGAACAAAAGGACTCTGACATTTGAGCCACGGAGGGTTTTTATGAAAAACACTGTGTGCAGTAGGGTTTAGTTTCAGAGGTGGAAGCTTCAAAGGAATTTTCTTTTTAAAAAAACAGTAAAATGGAAGCAACCTGAGAGGGCTGTTACATGAAAGTGTCTGCTATAAAAAATAAATTCATACTTACGGAGTGGTGAGGAAGACATGACATCTTATAGTAATGAGCTGTTTTTACCTGCAGGTCCATCAATTTATTTATTAACACAACAACATCAATTTATTTATGAACACCACAACATCAGTTTATTTATTAACACCACATCAGTTTATTTCTTAACACTACAACATTAATGTATTTATTAACACAACAACATCAGTTTATTTAGCTTTAGAATTCATTATAGCACAGAAACAGCTCTGGTGAAAGTTACTAACAACCTTTTATTAGCCTCGGATAATGGACTCGTCTCTGTACTTGTTCTTCTGGACCTCAGTGCTGCTTTTGATACGATTGATCATACGATCTTATTACAGAGATTAGAAGACGTTACGAGGATTAAAGGAACTGCATTAGACTGGTTCAAATCCTACTTATCAGATAGATTCCAGTTTGTCCATGTCAACAATGAATCTTCCAGACAAACAAGAGTTAGTTATGGAGTTCCACTAGGCTCAGTGTTAGGCCCAATACTTTTTACTTTGTACATGCTTCCATTAGGAGATGTCATCAGGAAGCACTGCATCAACTTCCATTGTTATGCAGATGACACTCAGCTACATCTTTCTATAAAACCAGATGAAACTAATCAGTTAGTAAAACTTGAAGCCTGTCTAAAAAACATAAAGGCCTGGATGACCAAAAACTTCCTGCTTCTAAATTCAGACAAAACGGAAGTTATTGTACTTGGTCCTAAAGACCTCAGAAACTATTTCTGTAATCACTTAGTTACTCTAGATGACGTTGTCTTGGCCTCCAGCAAAACTGTGAGGAACCTTGGAGTCATCTTTGATGAGGATTTGTCCTTTAGCCACCATATAAGGCAAATATCCAGAACTGCCTTCTTTCATCTACGTAATATTAATAAAATCAGGAAAATCCTTCCTCAGCGTGACGCAGAAAAACTCATTCATGCGTTTGTTACTTCTAAGCTAGATTATATTAATTCCTTGTTGTTAGGATGTCCACATTACTCATTAAAAAACCTGCAGCTGATCCAAAATGCTGCAGCAAGAGTACTGACAGGATTTAGCAAGAGATCATATTTCTCTAGTTTTAGCTTCTCTTCACTGGCTTCCTGTGAAATCAAGAATAGAATTTAAAATTCTCTTGATGACTTACAAAGCCCTACATGACCAGGCTCCATCATATCTTAGAGATCTTATAGAACCATATAATCCTAGCAGAGCACTTCTCTCAGTACGCTGGTCTACTTGTGGTTCCTAGAGTTTACAGAAGTAGAATGGGAGGCAGAGCTTCAGTTTTCAGGCTCCTCTCCTGTGGAACCAGCTCCCAGTTTGTGTTGGAGGGTCAGAAACCCTCTCTAGCTTTAAGATTAGACTCAAAAACATTCCTTCTTGATAAAGCCTATAGTTAGGGCTGGCTCAGGTATACCTGAACCAACCCTTAGTTATGCTGTTATAGGCCGAGGCTGCTGGAGGACCTCGTTACATGCTGAGCTTCTTTTCTTTCCTCCTACTCTTTAACTGACTCATACCTCACCATCTTCTTCTCTCCCATAGTTTCTTCTTATTATCTGTTGTCTCCATTTAGTTCCCTCGCTCGTGTAGTTTCTATTCTTTCTTTTGCAGATGTCCCGTCATGGAGCTGCATGTCTCTGCTCTGCGCTTGTCATCTCCACCAACAGTTCACATCTTCTATCTCTATGCTGTCCTTTTCTCTCTCTGCTCTCCTCTCACCCCAACCAGTCGAGGCAGATGTTCTCCCACCTCTGAGCCTGGTTCTGTCGGAGGTTTCTTCCTGTTAAGAGGGAGTTTTTCTTCCCTCTGTTGGAGGTTTTTCTCCCTTAAAGAGGAGTTTTTTTTCCCTCCTAGCTTATGTGGGAATTGTTGAATTGTTGGGTTTCTCTGTATAATATTGTAAAGTTTTGCTGTAAGGACTTTAATGTGTTAAGTGCCATGAAATAACCTATGTTGTGATTTGGCGCTATATAAATAAAGTTGAATTGAATTGAATTGAACATCAGTTTATTAATTAACACCACAACATCAATTTATTTAGTAACACAACAACATCAATGTATTTATTAACACAACAACATCAGTTTATTTATTAACACAACAACATCAATGTATTTATTAACACAACAACATCAGTTTATTTATTAACACAACAACATCAATGTATTTATTAACACAACAACATCAGTTTATTTATTAACACAACAACATCAATGTATTTATTAACACAACAACATCAGTTTATTTATTAACACCACAACATCAGTTTATTTACTAACACAACAGCATCAGTTTATTTATTAACACAACAACATCAATGTATTTATTAACACAACAACATCCGTTTATTTACTAACACCACAACATCAGTTTATTTATTAACACAACAGCATCAGTTTATTTATTAACACAACATCAATTTATTTATTAACACAACATCAGTTTATTTATTAACACCACAGCATTAGTTTATTTATTAACACAAGAACATCAGTTTATTTATTAACACCATAACATCAATTTATTTATTAACACAACATCATAAGCATTTAAGAGTCAGAGGACACAGAGTCTGCAGGAGTGGAGCGGGGGTCCGCCTGTGAAGTTCAGATGACAAATAGCTACGAAATATAGTTCAGTTAACTTTAAAACAATATGATCCATTTCCTGGTGTAACACCTGAAGCTCCGCCCACCCCAAAGAAAACCCCAGTATCTCTTAAAACGATACATTTCGACCCGCAGGGCGAATGATCTGGGGATCGAACCACCAACCTGATTAGTGGGAAACCTGTTCCACCATCTGTGTCACATAACAAAAATATATCTCATCTTCTATATCTACCAGAAGAATATTTACATAGTTTAATGTTCAGTAACAGTCAAACAGCTCCAGCCTCAGGTCTTTTTCTTGTGATCAGGGCTCCACGATGCTGAGCTCTGTGGGTCGGATCATCTGCTGCGGGACTCCTTGTTCTTCCTGAGGCCGATGAACATCCTTTATAACGCCCGGCTGCATGTTTTGTTCTGCTGCAGGATTACAGAACAGTCAGATGTCTCTGATGAATAATGAATAAAAACATGAAGTATTAAAAACCTTTGTGCCCTGGTCTCGAGATGAAATGACGTCAGAAGGTAATGATTATGTATAATGTTCAGTATATTTGTGTACCTGCTGCAGATTATCACCTTCGCTGTAATCAGCTGATTGATGACTCGTCCTCTGTTCCTGTGTTTACACTGTAGACTCAGGCAGCGTGTAATTTATTTTCATCTCAGTGTTCACGGTCGTTTCTGACACACTGTTGTCCCTGAAACATGATGTTGAACAGCTGCTGCTGTCATGACTCCTGCATCAGTACATTTCAGCGTTGATCTTATCCTGAGACCCAGATAGTCTCTAACTGTCCCCGGGCCTCACTCCCCCCCCTCCCACACACACACACACACACACACACACACACACACACACACACACACACACACACACACACACACACACACACACACACACACACACACACACACACACACACACCCCTCCTTCTGGTCACTGGGTTCATCCTCCTCTTCATCCTGATGGACAGCGACAGTTGAGTTTCCTGGATCCAAATCAAGGACAGAGCTGAGCCTGGGAGACAACGGTCCATTCAGAGAGGTCCATTCTGGAGGGACACACTCAACCTGCTGCTCACACACACACACACGCACGCACACGCACACACACACGCACGCACACGCACGCACACGCACGCACGCACGCACGCACGCACGCACGCACACACACACACACACACACACACACACACACACACACACACACACACACACACACACACACAGACCCTAAAATAGCAGGCTGAGCTCCGGTGATGAACATGATCTGAGTTGTTTCATGTGTCTCTGCTCAAATCAGCCACCATGACCACAACAGACCTGCTGAACAACAGCAGAGTTATTTACTGTTGATGAACACAACAGTTATTTACTGTTTATGAACACAACAGTCATTTACTGTTTATGAACACAACAGTTATTTACTGTTTATGAACACAACAGTTATTTACTGTTGATGAACACAACAGTTATTTACTGTTTATGAAAACACAACAGTCATTTACTGTTTATGAACACAACAGTTATTTACTGTTCATGAACACAACATATATTTACTGTTTATAAACACAACAGTCATTTACTGTTTATGAACACAACAGATTTATTCATTATGAATACAACAAAGAAGATGTTACTTCTGCTGACAGAGTGAAACTGTCCCGCTGACTGATGTTTGTTCTGTTGTTTCCTGTCGTGTTTGTTTGGTCACATAAACTCATTAGATATTATTAAAACTACTGAGTGGATTTGAGCTGACAGTAAATGATTATACACGAGTGTCCAAATGTGTTGCAGAGATATTTATTGAAGCCGCACCATCCTATAAATACTCAGGTTAAATCAAGGGTTGGTGAAACAGCTGTGGTCCTGCTGTGTTTCCAGGAGCATGCATGAGTACAGTTTATGTGTGTGTGTGTGTGTGTGTGTGTGTGTGTGTGTGTGTGTGTGTGTGTGTGTGTGTGTGTGTGTGTGTGTGTGTGTGTGTGTGTGTGTGTGTGTGTGTGTGTGTGTGTGTGTGTGTGTGTGTAATCCTGAGTATTGATGTGTGTTGTCCATTTGAACAGAGCTGAATGTTGTTCAGTGCAGTTTTCAGTGACGTGTTGGCTAATGATGATGATGATGATAATGAAAGAGGAGGAGGAGGAAGAGGAGGAGGAAGAGGAAAAGGAAAAGGAAAAGGAGGAGGAGGAAGAGGAAGACAACAAGGACAAGGAGGAGGAGGAAGAGGAAGAGGAGGCACCAGGTGAGTCTGATATGTAGAGGCTCACCCTTCCTGCGTTTACTCGGTGGATTCAGAAAGCATTCACTGCACTCTGTACGGCTAATCGAGTTTTAGATTTTATTTGAAATGAATAATCGACTGAATTAATTGAATGCACATCAATCTAAACTCAAGTGAAACATGTTTGTTACACAGACTGGATATAAAAGTGTTCGTAGCTTCCAGGTCTGAAAAATGGTTCCGATGCAGAAGTGTCTTCAGCTGCAATACCAGCGAGTGCCACTAGAGGTCGGCTCCAAAAAGCCTCCGGCTCCATAGACTCCCATTCAACTTCTCTTATCAAATACAAAAAGTGAATCTTGAAAATGACTAGATCAGATAGAAGGCCTCAATAAGTGGTATGTTTGATTGGGGGGGGGGGGGGTCTGTTTGATTGATAGGCCTGTGGCGCAGTCAGGTTTCCACTATAGGTGGGCGGGGCCTAGTGTCCTGGGAGATCAGTCAGATCCACCACTCGCTTCTCACCCAGCTCCTCCAAATATGGTCGCCAAAATAACAAGAGGAACAAAATCAGAACTTTCAGAACGGCCGCTCACAAAACCATGAGTGATGTCCCCGTTGGTTACCATTTGTTTTTTATAAATTTTTGCAAATGTGTTAAAAATGTAAAACTTAAATTCCTCAATTACAAAAGGATTTAGACCCTAAATTAAATATTTCACCCGCCCTGGTATAATAACCCATCCATCACTGTGATCACCGTTTTTCCTTCATGGTTTATTCAGGACGTGTTTTATCTTTCATGAAATAAAACCAAACATGAACTGTCACTGTAGAGATTAAATGTCTGAGGCGCCTCTCTGCCTCGTTATTACGATACCTTCAACACACCTGTCAAACTTCAGGTGACGGACAGAGAAGAGAGAGAAAACCCTCTCATCCAGAGCTCGGAGAAGCTCTTGTGTTACCGAGGCAACCCGACGCCATCTTCAGGGCTGTTAGCGCCACACGGGACACAGGACCAGAGTCACATGGTGTCAGATTCGGTCAAATTGCTGAGAGGAATCCCTTGGCTGTAAATCCTCCACACACACACACACACACACACACACACACACACACACACACACACACACACACACACACACACACACACACACACACACACACACACACACACACACACACACACACACACACACACACACACACGCGCGACTCCGTCAGTAGCCGCTGAGATCTTCCGTATGCTGCTGGAACTCCACATTGTTGGCTGCTGATGTCACAGTTCAAGCACCGTTCTCTGATTCTGTGTTATTTTCGCCAGCTGCAGCTGAATCACCAAAATCTCCAAAAGTTTTTTTTTCTCTCCAGAGACAGGAAGTGTTTTTCCCGCTGAAACTCTGCTGTAGACTTCAGGCCGTTCACACGAGCTGCCGACCGCACGGCTCGTCCTCGGGACTCCGACCGGACTCGCAATTCAAGGGACAGACTTGCAGACGTTTTAAAACCTCCACAAGGAGCTGAGGGGAACTTTATGATCCAGAAGTGGAAGAATAAAACTGTGCCTTTACAGGAAGTGAAACCAAAACAACACCTTCAATTCAATTCAATTCAATTCAACTTTATCTATATAGCGCCAAATCACAACATAGGTTTTTTTCATGGCACTTAACACATTAAAGTCCTTACAGCAAGACTTTATAATATTATACAGAGAAACCCAACAATTCAGCAATTCCCACATAAGCTAGGAGGGAAAAAACTCTTCTTTAAGGGAGAAAAACCTCCAACAGAGGAAAGAAAAACTCCCTCTTAACAGGAAGAAACCTCTGACAGAACCAGGCTCAGAGGTGGGCGGAGCATCTGCCTCGACCGGTTGGGTTGAGAGGAGAGCAGAGAGAGAAAAGGACAGCATAGAGATAGAAGAGAAGAACTGTTGGTGGAGACGACAAGCGCAGAGCAGAGACATGCAGCTCCATGACGGGACATCTGGAAAAGAAAGAACAGAAACTATACGAGTGAAGGAACTGAATGGAGACAACAGACAGTAAGAAAAAGCTATGAGAGAGAAAAGGATGGTGAGGTATGAGTCAGTTAAAGAGTAGGAGGAAAGAAAAGAAGCTCAGCATGTAACAAGGTCCTCCAGCAGCCTCGGCCTATAACAACATAACTAAGGGTTGGTTCAGGTCTACCTGAGCCAGCCCTAACTATAGGCTTTATCAAGAAGGAACGTTTTGAGTCTAATCTTAAAGCTATCAAACCAACCAAGGCCCAAAGTTTAAAATCATCCCTCAGATTGGATCATATCTGATGTTTTTAGGACACAATCCAGGAGGAAGTTTGGAGGGAATCGTTGGGTGAAAAACTAAAAATCAATGATTAATAATGAAACTGTCAAATATACACTTTATATAGACTCCTCCACAGGTGAAAACAATCCCTCAATGAGGTGGGAGGAGCCAAATAGTCACACCTGGAGAGGGAAGCCAAAGGCAGGCCAACAACCAATCAGAGAACGACCCACTTCTAGAAACTTCTGACATGTTACATGTTAGAACAATAAAACAGCACGTGCCTTCAGGTACCAGACCAGGACCAGGGCCAGAACCATGACCAGAACCAGAACCACCCTCACCTGTCTTCAGATACCAGACCAAGGCCAATACATGGTCCAGAACCAGAACCCCCCTCGCCTATCTTCAGACACCAGACCAGGACCAGGATCAGAGCATACACCCATCCTACACCTTTACCTGACTTCAGATACCAGACCAGGACCAGAACCACCCTCACCTATCTTCACACACCAGACCAGGAACAGGACCAGGACCTGGACTAGAACCACCCTCACCTGTCTTCAGATACCAGACCAGAACCAGAATCACCCTCACCTGTCTTTAGACACCAGACCAGGACCAGGACCAGAACCAGAACCAGGACATCTACCCATCCTCCACCCTCACCTGTCTTCAGATACCAGACCAGGACCAGGATCAGAACCAGGACATCCACCCATCCTTCACCCTCATCTGTCTTCAGATACCAGACCAGGACCAGAACCACCCTCACCTGTCCTAAGATACTAGACTAGGACAAGGACCAGGACCAGAACCAGGACCAAGACATCCACCCATCCTCCACCCTCACCTGTCTTCAGATACCAGACCAGGACCAGGACCAGGATATCCACCCATCCTCTATCCTCTATCCTCACCTCCACCTCCACCTCTGACTTTCACTTCCTAAATAAAACACACACGAGTCACTGCATTTGTCCAACATGTTGACCCATGAATGTGAGGAACAGAATCCTTCAGTGAGGGACAGAGGACGTGTGTCTTAGGGACAGAGGACTGATACCTGCTGATAGCTGACTCCCTGTAAACCAGGCACAGGCGGTCCTCTCTGATGACATCACACCTTCAGCATCTCCACATGTCTCTGTCCTACAACAGGTTCCACCTTTGGTCATAGATCATGTGTCGCTCCAATAAAGACGGGAACATGAGCCTCTTATTTGTCTCCACAGCAAGTGGAGGAAGAGGAGGAAGTCTCAGGGGAGGATGAAGATCACATTCAATTTCACTTCAGACAAACACACAACACACAGACCTCTACTGAAACTTAAATAATTTATTTACCACTGGAGCACCTCAACTATACTGTGTTACAATACAGCACAGTGGGTGTCAGTATCATCATCATCATCATCATCATCACAACAAATACACATAAAAACTGCTCTGTTGTCACAGTTGATTACAGGCTCTCTACTGAACATCTGAAGGGGCGGATTCAGGTCATCTAAACCACCACTGTGTGTGTGTGTGTGTGTGTGTGTGGGGGGGGGGGGGGTGGGGGGGTGGGGGGGTTATACTCACTGAGACAATTAAGTATTTTGAAAATAGTAAAATTTAAACAGCATCAGTGCATTTTCTTTAAGATAAAGACAACTTTTGGAAGTTTGTTGGTAAAACACTGATGACTGATGAAAAACCTTTTTGGAGAAGAACTGAGGGATCACTGATGGTTGTTTTAAAATATATCTGCTTTATATTTGATGTCTACTCTTCACTATCACCTATTATCTTTCATCACAATAACCTGCGAGACCCAGGATCACCTACTGAAGCACAATGTCTCTCTCTGACCTCTGACCTCTCAGTTGGACTGAAGCTGTGGCTGCTGAGTGCATGATGTCATCCTTAAGCTCATGAACTGTCATCGTGTCTTTGAGTTTTCTCGGTGGACAGATTGTGATTGTTCAGGATCAGTCAGTGACAGTAAACTGTGTGAATGTTCTTTTAAATGAGACAGCAGGAGTATAAAAAACAGCTGATTGCAGATATATTTGGAGTTTTCTTTGGGTACAGTTTGATTGTATTTATCAGGGCCGTCACCTCGAAAGTCAAATTATTGTTTGAACATGAGAAACATGTATAAATCCCCTGCAGACATGTACAAAGATATATTCATGTGAACACTTGATGGTAAATGACCTGCTGGCTGATGTGAGGAAGCATCAAACAGGTTAAAGGTGAGACATGAGACGTGTTTCTGACAGATGTCAACACAAACAAACATCCCAATAATCCCTCACTGCACAGGAAACAGGAAACAGGAAACTGAAGTCACTACAGTGTGACATCATCTGTAGATAAGAGTTAAAGTATTTATGTCACATACTGTTTCATCTTCAAGCAAATCTGAAGCAGAAGAATTCCTCCATGTGTCTCTGGTGTTTCTTTATTTAAAGATAAATTTGCTATGAGAAAACGTTGTGTTCGAAAACTTTCTGTTCGAAAACTTATCTTTTTCAAAAAATGAAACAACAATTTAGACAACAATCTGCACACAGACTAACATCTTCCGCGAAATGTTGGGATCATGACGTCTGCTCTCCTGATTCATGTTTAACCTTCACATCCTGCAGACTCATGGGAAGTGAGATTTATTGAAGGCTGCTGGAACATGAATAAATATATAAATAAGATGTGAACATTATGAGGGTGGAGACAGACAACAGAGGTCAGTGTGGAGTACTGTGAGCTTCATCTCTGACCAACATCATTTAAGTTCCACATGTTTCTATGACCACTGGTACGTGAACATTTGTGATTTCACCACAGACCTGAAACTGGACCAGAGAAAC
Source organism: Brachyistius frenatus (assembly GCF_029030835.1). Classification (NCBI taxonomy): domain Eukaryota; kingdom Metazoa; phylum Chordata; class Actinopteri; family Embiotocidae; genus Brachyistius; species Brachyistius frenatus. The sequence goes on along the minus strand of NW_027210770.1, from coordinate 333,943 downwards.
ATCAGACTTTGGGTCAAACTCTGTAAATGGTCAACAGAGTCCCTTGAAATGCTTCGGAAAGTCTACGGCAATGAAACGACGAGCCAGGCGAGATGTTCTGAGTAATGTTCACGTTTCGAGAGGGGCGGAGCTTCACTGTTTAAGATCGAAGGAGATGCGTCAGGTTCAGGAGACACCAGGTGGGTTTTCTTTGTGTCACTGTGAATTCGTCCCCCATAGTCAGACTGTCACCACTGAGTTCCACCGGGACCTTCTGAGGCATCTGAGGGAAAAACATTTGCTGTGAACCACCTGAACTGTGGTGCCATGGCAACAGGCTTCTCCAACATGACAACACGCATTAAAAACAGGTGAGAAACTCGCCCTTTTTCAACACGTTGTGAGTGTTGTGTTGAACAATTTGTTCCCTGCGGGACGAGGCCGAAAACCAATATCGGATGTCTGTGATCTTCAAGGCCTCAGGTGGCACTGAACTAAAAACAGTCATGATTCTGTAGTGGAAATCACTGCATGGGCTCAGGAACACTTGGCTGATGATTTCCAGAGTTTGACCTAAAGTCTGATGTTTCTCTGCTCCAGTTTTAGGTCCATGGTGAAATCACAAATGTTCACGTACCATTGGTAATGTTAACATGTGGAACTCAGGTGCTGATGTTGATCAATAACTCTGAATATTTCCTGATGAAGGTTATTGATCTTCTGCTCTATGAGCATCGCTGTGCAAATGTACTTTATGTTGTATTTTTCTCACCTGTGTAACAAAGACCAGAGATTCTGTAGTTTCTGCTTTCTAATATTAAATATAAATCACAGCCAGCTCCAAAAATATGATGATGGTGTGATTTCTCTTTACGAAGCTCCATGTGATGTTTTATTTATCTCCTATCCTGGCTTTGTCCAAATTTATAATTTCCCAACATTTGTAAACCATAAAATGGAGTAGAGAGTTAATATCAACATTTTGAAGACTCCCATATCTCTACATGAGTTCTAATTGTCAGGATGCTGATCCAAACATCTCAAACAGAAAAATGGACAAATTCAGAAACTGATAAAAACTTCAACAGAGAGACAAACAGAGAGAGGAGGATGGAGGCAGCTCACCCACCGACCAGGGAGCTGCCAGAGACACGAGGCTGACAGATTAAAACCTGAACGTGTGCAGCTCAGTAAAGACAGGTTGAACCCTCTGAGGTCTGATGCCATAGTTTTCACGACTGTTTAAAAACCTTCGGTACTGTATGAGTAGCTGATGTTGACCTGCTGCATGCTGTGATGCCACATTATATTAAAATAGGATCTATACGATTTTATTCAACATGTAAAAGTGTGCATGTGTTGGTTTCTTCAGTAACAGAAATGTGAGCAGAGAGTTTTCTAGAAGGTTTAACACACTTTTCCATTCCTGTTCTGCAGTTTCTTCATTCAGTCCGACGACTTCTCTGCCAGAACTGTTTGGACTCTACCTTTTAACATGAACTTCATTATTTTCTTGAAGCAGGATCCAGTAGTTCATCATATCGTTCCTTTTTTCTCTCATTTACAAACTAGGAGACAAATACGAACTATCTCACTTCCAAAAAGCATCAGCTGCACTTCCAGCTGTCCAGGTGATGTGTGGAAGTTTTATTTCCTCGGTCCGACGGGATGGTTATTGATCGTAGGGACATTGTTCCTTTCGTATGATCACCAACCATCTACACCTCCAGGATCAGAGGGTTTACTGGGTATGAAAAAGCTGTCGGTTGACCATCAGCTCTGAAAGCATTATAGAGCCAATGAGAGGCCCTCACCTGTTCATCAGGAACATCTCTGCATACACCTGTACTTCTGACTGTGAGACTCTGCTGAGGGTTTAATAGTCTAACGGCAGTCTGACTGTGAGACTCTGCTGAGGGTTTAATAGTCCAACATTCAGTCTGACTGTGAAACTCTGCTGAGGGTTTAATAGTCCAACATTTAGTCTGACTGTGAAACTCTGCTGAGGGTTTAATAGTCCAACATTTAGTCTGACTGTGAGACTCTGCTGAGGGTTTAATAGTCCAAATGCAGTCCGACTGTGTGAATGCTGAGTCACTATTCTGATGTGTGTGTCTGTGTGAAGGAAGGAGAAGGAGTGTTTATGTCGTCCTCTCAGAGCTTCTAGCTGCACTTGCAGGACTTGACCTTCATGTTTGAGAGCTGCTCTATTTTGGGGGTCTTTCCGATGTAGTAGAGGATGGTGAGGGGCTCCAGGTCCTGGGACACGCAGCAAGGGGAGGCCGACGCTTCGGGGTTGATGGTGTTGTACAGTCCTAACACCTGGAACACAAAGGTCAGAGTTGAACCATCATGGGGCCGTACAATGAGGCACTTCATGTTCAGGTGAGCTGTTACCTTGGAGTGCTGGGTGTCGGCGCTCCACAGGTATGGACAGGCCCCTGCGCAGAAATTGGCCTCATAGCCTTTGGGTTCGTGGATCCACCTCCAGCCCAGGTCCTTCTTAAAGTCGATGTAGAGTGAGCGTAAGCAGCAGTTGTCCTGAACATTTCTACAGAGAGATGAAGGGAGAGGTGGGGGTCATAGGTCAGAGGGGGGAGGATGGTCTCATTTCTCTTTAACCTGCTGAGGGGAGGACAACCCAGACTGATTATACTCCACATGAAACCTGTTGTCAGGAGAACTTTGTCCTCTTAATTAAAGGGTCAGGGTTCATCACAGGGCTGACACATTGACAGACACACAACCATTCATACTCTGTGGCTCGTTAAACTAATCTGCGCCGCTCCAGCTACAGGAAGTCAGACCAAAATGGACCTGTCGGGTCGTCAGCTGCGATGTTTGTTCTTTAACCCAGAACATCTCCTGACTCCTGAGGCTAGATTTCAGATGACCGCACGTCAGGAGAAGTCAGAGCAGAGTGTGCTGTGACAGGAGGGGGTTTGTACCTGGAGCAGTATGCAGCATCCAGAGCTCTCCTGGACCGATGGTTCTTGTGTTGGAACTGGGACTCCAGGCGGTAGGACGGCAGCAGCATGAGGAGGAGGTGTGGAGCCCGAGCACTGTGCCGCCGCTTCTTAAACACCTTCAGGTCTCCACCGTGGATGAAGCTGTCATCGATACCTGGATACACAAGATCAGTAAGCTGCATCTCACTGCAGGCAGGCGATGCTGGTAGAAACATGAATCCTGCAGCTATTTGTTAAATACATGTACAACCCCGTTTCAGAAAAAGTTGGAACACTGTGTAAAATGTAAATAAAAACAGAATGCAACGATTTGCAAATCCCATAAACCCATGTTTTATTGCAGATCGACCAAAGACAACACATCAATTGTTGAAACTGAGAAATCTTATTGTTTTATGAAAAATATGTGCTCATTTTGAATTTGATGGCAGCAACACGTCTTTAAAAAGTTGGGACAGGGTCAACAAAAGACTGGAAAAGTTGTGTAAAGATAAATGAAACACCTGGTGGAACATCTCACGACTAAGTAGGTTACCATGGCAACAGATCAGTAAAATGATTGGGTCTAAAAAGATGATTTCAGAGAGGCAGAGTCTCTCATCAGTGAAGATGGGGAGAGGTTCACCACTCTGTGAAAGATTGTGTAGGAAAATAGTGCAACAATCTAAGAATAATGTTCCTCAACGTAAAATTACAAAGAATTAGTGGATTTCATCATCTATGGTTCATAATATCATTAAAAGATTCAGAGAATCTGGAGAAATCTCTGAACACAAGGGACAAGGCTGAAAACCAATATTGGATGCCCTCAGGCAGCACTGCATTAAAAACAGACAATTCTGGAGTGGAAATCACTGCATGGGCTCAGGAACACTTGTGAAAACCATCGTCTGTGAACACAGTTCATCGCTGCGTCCACAAATGCAGGTTAAAACTCTCCAAAGAAGAAACCAGATAGAAACATGATTCAGAAACACCGCCGCCTTCTCTGGACCGAGATCATTGAAGACTGGAAGATGGTCTGATGGATCACAATCTGAGATTATTTTTGTAAATCATGGACGGTGCATCTTCCAGGTTAAAGAGAAGAGGGACCATCCAGCTTGTTATCAGCGCTCAGTTAAAAAGCCAGGATCTGTGATGGTACAGGGATGCATTAGTGCACATGGCATGGGTAGCTTGAACATCTAGAAGGAAGCATTAATGCTGAATAATATATTCAGGTTTTGGAGCAACATATGCTGCCATCCAGACAACGTCTCTTTCAGGGAAGGTCTTGTTTATTTCAGCAGAACAACGTCCAACCACATTCTGCACATATTACAACAGCATGGCTCTGTAGTAGAATAGTCTGCTGATAAACTGGCCTCCTGCAGTCCAGACCTGTCAATTATTGAAAACATCTGGAGCATCATGACATGAAAAATACAACAAAGGAGACCCTGAACTGTTGAGCAGCTAAAATCCTGTATCAGGCAAGAATGGGATCACATTTCACTTCCAAAACTTTACATGATTTACAAATCATCACATTCTGTTTGTATTTACATTTTCCACAGCGTCCCAACTTTTTTTGAAACGGGGTTGTAGCTGAAAATAGTCTCTAACAAATGAACTTCTTGTTAGATTAAAACCAAAGTGTTTCAGGAACCTTTGTGACATAATGAAACTATTAATGCACAGGTTTTAAAGAATAATAAATTCAGTAGTATTACGGACCTAAACTGTCCCCCAACAGGAAAACTGCCTCATCTATCTGGTTTATCATTTAAGGTTTATAAAATCTTTTCTTCAGAGGAGTTTAAACTAGCCTGGTGCGACCCGACCCAAACACGGAGTGAACATCTGGTCTGACTACTCTGTGGAGAATCGGCGGAGACCTCTGGCTCATTCTTAAACTTTTATAAAATCGGAGCAGCTTTAACCAATCAGCACTGACCATTGCAACTACATTTATAAAACAAGGCTTGACTGCAACATGATGGCACTAAGCCACGCCTAATGCTCTCTGAGTGGTCTGCCTGACCAATGCCTGAACAGAGTATCCAGACTGTGATCACAGTGATGATGGTCTGGTGGAGCGGACTCATTTAAAACCAAGACTGAAAATAAAATGATAACGAGACGATCAGAAACACCACATGAGCCATCAGTCACTGGTCTCACTGCATCCTCTGATCTACGAGTGTTTTCAGATCTCATGATGCTCCGCAGCACACACATCCAACCAGCGAGTGGAAGTGATGTGGAAACGTGTGAGCTCTCTGGAGGTCAATGAAACTGTGCTCTACATTTAACCAACAGAAGGAAGCAGTAGGCTGTGAGGCATGAAGTGGAGTCAGTACTGAGTGAAGGACTGACACATTGATGGTTTGATCATTTCACGGGACTCTTGGACAAGAATGAAGAATAGAAACAGACTGTTGTGAATCAATAACCTGCAAAGCGGGCCTCCAACTCCTCACTCTTGTTGGGAATGATGTAGTTGTTGGATGGAACGAAGGTGCAACACGGGCAGTGCAGACTGATCTTGAAGCCGCTGTTTCTGTCTGTAAAGAAACCAAAGTCGTGAAGAGAAGTGATGAGACAGATGAAGAAACTAAATTTATGATAAGAGATGTAACACATGAAACAGATGAAGGGGAAAGAGATGCAGAGATGGAGGAACCTAACTCACCTCTGTGGTTCAGCCACTCACTCACAGCCTCCGTCACATCAAAGGACAGCCACTCCCCCTCCGTCTGCGTCCGCACCACCTTACTGTCAATATATCGCTGCGTCGGGGACGTCAGGTCTTTATGTCCTAAAATCTGGGGACAAATTAGAGACATGAGACTGGTGAGACATTGTTGAAAACAACGAGGCATCAAAAACCTGAAGTCATGTGGTTAGACAAGATTCTTGTGGTTGTGCTGTCCAACGAGTCCTCAACCTAGACCACCACATGGTTCATCTGTGACTGAGTGTCAAAATGAGACACGTCTTGTAATGTCTTGTATATAAAAGTGGACGTAGTTTCTGGCTCTGAAAAATTAGGCCTTAAGCTGTAATACCACTGAGTGCCACTAGAGGTCGGCTCCAAAAAGCCTTCAGCTCCATAGACTCCCATTCAACTTCTGTCATCAAATCCAAAGTGAATAAAATGTGTCCATCAGTTATCTCGGTGTTGTTAGCTAAAGTCACTCCTTCTTATTAGTTTTCTGGAGGTCCATCTGAAAATAATCCCTCATTCATTAGAAAAGAAGATTCAAGAAGACCTGTTTTTGGGGGGTGTGTCTGTTTGATTGACAGGCCTGTGGTGCAGTCAGGTTACAGCTATCGGTGGGCGGGACGTAGTATCGTCAGGTTTCAATCAGATCAGTCAGATCCACCGCTGGCTCCTCCGCCAGCTCGTCCAAATATGGTCACTTCCTGCTCCAAACTGCTCCGAACTAGCAAGATGGTGACGGTCAAAATCTGAACTAGAGGCTGCATAACGTTCACAAACCAACGGGTGACGTCACTGCTGGTTGTCGCTTGCCGACGACTAACACGTCATTCAAATATATCAAAGATATGAACGGATGAAATAAGATACATCCTGTCAGGAGGATGAATGTTTGTACAGTCTGATGGATTTATAGATATTTAACATCAGCTGACTGCTGCTGGTTGGGATGAATGGCAGCACACTGCTCGGTCCATCCTGTGGTTGTCATGGTGACACTGGATGAAGACCAGCAGCAAATCTCATCACTACAGCTCCTGGACAGATAGTTGTCTCTGGTTTGGACAGAAGGACAGCTGAGTGTCCAAAGACACAGCATGTGGACAGTGTGGAGGAGGGATGTTACACAACATCTGTAGAGAAGTCATCCTCGGAGACTCTCATCTGATGAACTACAACACTCTGAAGTCTGGATCATATTTCATCCATATCCTCAGATTTAATAAAAACATGCACAACAGTTCAAACATGACACACAATAAGTCAACATGGAGGACACACAGGCAGCGGAGCGGTGGAGGAGGAGGTGGGCTGATGGATGGGTCAGGTCTGGGAGGAGCGGTCCGACTGAAACCAGACACTGGGACCGACCTCCTTTATCCGATTGTTCTCCAGAACCATGTGTTTATGTTGGCCCGGGTCGGCCTAATGTGTAAAACACTATCGGACCTCCTGTTGGGCTTTTGGGAAACCTGACAGACAGACCTACACAGAGACCCGAACCAGAACCAGAATCAGAGGGAGAGGGAGCACATTAAAGACTGTTAATATTCTGGGCAAAGACAGTTAAAACCTGTCTGATAGTTCTACTGTTGGACCCGGTTTAACGTTTAGAGATCTCCCAAACGAACAGGCCCACATTTAAATGGCAGATCATTCAGGTCCTCAACTGGTGTGACCGGGAAGTAAATATCTAGGATGCTGCAGGAACGGATAGACGGACACACGGACAGACGGGGTGACGGACAGATGGAGTAAAAGACAAAGTGACAGCGTGCAGGACATCTTTCAGAAGGAGTTGTTTTATACTAACAGCTAACTGCTTTTCTAGCAGGACATTGGTGGAACCAGGAGGTCCAGCAGCTGCTGTCTGTCCACCAACATGAGACACCGGGGACACAGAGGACACACTTCACTTCCCGTATCACACACACACACACACACACACACACACGTCTGTTTGAATGAAGCTGTCAGTTCAGTGACTGGATGAAGTAACGTTGTTTCTACTGTCTGAAAAGGACTGAACACACACACACACACACACACACACACACACACACACACACACACACACACACACACACACACACACACACACACACACACACACACACACACACACACACACACACACACACACACGACAGTGGTGAAGACTCAGAGCTCTAATATCACCTTATTCTGAACACCTCCATATTGATACTGTAGCGATGACTACATCATATATTCAGTACATAATGAGAGCTTTGATCAACAATCAGTACTGTGGATGTAATGAGCAGAATATAAAAATATGAAACCATATCAGTCGGTTCAGAAAATCACATCCCGTGACCGTAATACCTTCAAAACCAGGAAAAGACAACAATGATGTCACATCATGATTTTAAGATAAGAGAAGCAGACGTACAAATAAAGTGCCTCCCACTGAGGATTTTTTAATAATCAGCTGAAGGAGTGACAGTGAAGCTCTTTTAGCTGCTCGGTTTGTAGAGCAGTGTGAGCAGATCAGTCTGAGTCTGGATGAAGCATGAGGCCTCTCTCACTGATGTATATTTAAACTTCAGTGGAAACCTACAAGTTCTCATGAGCTGCAGGTTCGGGGGAAACCCAGCGGTGAGGGCCAAAGTTCCAGCTGTGGAAAATAAACTAATGTCACTGATTCAAAGTCTGAACTCATGAGGAAGAGTGAGGGAGGGAGGGAGTGACAGAGGGAGGGAAGGGGGAGGGGTGGTATGAAATGGTTCATTTGAACAGTCTGTCCATTGACTCCTGTCCACATTCTGCACATATTACAACAGCATGGCTCCGTAGTAGAAGAGTCCTGCCTGCAGTCCGGACCTGTCACCCGTCGAAAACATTTGGAGCATTATCAAATGAAAAATATGATAAAGGTGGTCAGACACTGCTGTAGAAACACCTGGTTTCCTTCAGATTTCAATAACAGATTAATAATTTACAGCACGACCATCAAGGTATCAGGACATTGTGAATGGAGGCATTGAGAAATGGTCGACCATCAATAAACCCAGAGTTTACAATGTATAAACCCTCCATGCTGTGTGGAGATACAGAGTAACATGTTAGCTTCAGTGTTAACATGGTGAATCATGGTACACAGTGTAAACACCTGCAGTAACCGTCCCGAATGGAAAACAGTTTATAACAGAAGAAGATGTGAAATATTAAGTCAGATTATAATAAAGTAATTGAACAGGGACAGGTCGGTGGTGGGACAGATCGGTTGTGGGACAGGTCGGTGGTGGGACAGGTCGGTGGTGGGACAGCTCGGTTGTGGAACAGGTCGGTGGTGGGACAGGTCGGTCGTGGGACAAGTCGGTGGTGTGTGTGTGTGTACGTGTGTGTGAATGAGAGGTAAAAAAAGAAAGAGGTAGGATAAAAATGTAGAAGGTGCAGAGCATTAGATACTGTATTACTATTACTGAAAACATGTACATCACGTACTGGAGACTAGTGGAACCGTTACGAGGAAGAATTTTAAAGTCAGAGTACACCTGGTTTCCCGCTGTAGAAACACCTGGTTTCCTGCTGTAAAAACACCTGGTGGACTCTCTGACCTCAGAGTCTCCTGCTGTAGAAACACCTGGTTTCCCGCTATAGAAACACCTGTTTTCCCGCTGTAGAAACACTTGGTTTCCCGCTGTAGATATACTTGGTTTCCTGCTGTAGAAGCACCTGGTTTCCTGCTGTAAAAACACCTGGTTTCCTGCTGTAGAAACACTTGGTTTCCTGCTGTAGAAACAACTGGTTTCCTGCTGTAAAAACACCTGGTTTCCTGCTGTAGAAACAAGTGGTTTCCTGCTGTAAAAACACCTGATTTCCTGCTGCAGAAACACCTGGTTTCCTGCTGTAGAAACACATGGACGACCTCAGATTCTCCTGCTGGTTGAACTGGTCAGTAACCACTAGAAGGTTTCTGCAGCTCCAGTGAGGGCTGAACTGGTTCTATGTTCCACCTGCATCTGTTCACACCCTCAGGTGTTCTTCACCTGTCAGGCTGTTACTGCCAAATCTATCATTTCAAATGTTCGTCAGAATCATCTTTTCAAACAATGAAATCACCAACAACAACACATGAGTATGTCCCCTTTAAAAACAACAACATCTGCACTTGTCTTTCAATTTAATTATGATAATGTTGATGTTACACAACGATCCTTAAACCTGAATGACACAAATAAACCTCCTGAATCATTCTGACAGATCTCTGCGTCTCTGGATGTGACCTGAAGATTACCTGATAGAGCTCGATGCGCTGCTCAGACACTCGGGCACCAGGGTTCTGGAGACGGAAGATCCGCAGCTCGGCCTTCACCAGGTTGGAGGCGTTCTTCTCCAGGGAGGACACGTCGAACGTCAGCCGTCTGAAGTACGGGTTGAAGTGTGTCGGAGAAATGACGTCTAGGAGGAGAAGGAGAGGAAGCGTTGTTACACATGTTCTCTGTACTGAAGCACGGAGCTGATGATCCGAGAGTTATCATCAGATGACATGAGGATAAATTAATGGATCAGAATCACAACCAGCAAAACCAGCTGAAGATAAGAACAGCAGGTTCTCTGTGATGTTCTTCAGAGCAAAAACAATCATCAATCCAGAACAGATAACCCTAAGTGACACTGAAGGAATAACTTTATATGAATGAGAATAAACTGCATCACTTCTAAAGAGTAGAAGGACTGAACCCTCTTTAGAGAGGAGCTATAACAAACAACACGTCCCTCTTTGAGGAGGATGAGCTACAGCAGCAGACCTCGGTGGGTTCCACTGCTGTCAGCCAGAAACGTGAGTCTGCAGTGGGCTCAGACTCACCAGACCTGCACCGCCGAGGATGGAAACATGTGGCCTGGTGACAAATCTGCAGGATGTTTCCATGCAGAAGAATTTAGGAGAGCGGAGGGAGGCCCTACCCTGCATTTATCTGGTGTGTGCCTGTCCGTCTCCAGGCCTGAAGTTCATCATGTGGATAAACTCCGTTTTTTAAAAATTCAATTCTTTTACAACCAGAAATGTTTAGCTGACCTGCCAATAGATCTGACACAGAATAGTCAAAGAAATGCCCTTGAACACCTTCAAAGACAGAAAATGAATAAAAGGTCTAAATCGACTGTTGGTCTTAAAAGGATTTTGAGGACCAACTGTCCTAAATGTCTTGGTTAAAAGTTCAAACGATTCATAACTGTGGTTCTTTTATGGATCGATATTTGTCCAATTCTCCCGATGGAGAGTCACACAGCTCCTGTTTGTTCTGATAAGCAAGGATGAAGGCATGAAATACTTTATCTTAGCTTGAGTAGAGAGCAGAGAGGAGCTACAGACCGAAAGCTTTTCTTTCTGATTCAGCCTTTGACTCTCAGGATTCTCACAGCCACTTAACAAATATCTCTGCTGCTGAGTTTCAGCATGGCTGTCTCCACACTGTCTATTCCTCTCCTTATCTTACCTGAAAGTTTTCACTGTTTTGGCTTTTTCTCTTTTCAACCTGTCCCAAGAGCTCCAGCTCAGTCTATATACATGTAAAGTGCCATAAAAAAGTGTTTGACCCTCCTGGTTTCTTCTGTTTCTGTGTGCATTTCTGAGTCACATCTGCAAACTAAATTCAACATGAAACAACGACAGTTTAAATGATATATGTACTGAAGCAGAAAGGTTATATGATAGCTGAATCACCAATATGAAACTGTAATAGATATTTGTGTTACCTTTAGCAGAAACAACTGCAGCCAAACCCCTCCAATAACTGGAGAACACAGTCTGACACACTGGAGGGTTTGTGGGCAGCATCTCTGTGAGCTTTAGGTCTGGACTTTGACAGGGACACTCCAGAACTTTCATTTGGTTCTGTTTGAATCATTCAGAGGTGAACTAACTAGCTGTGTGACCCAGTTACTCTTGACCTTTGATATAAAAGTGTTCGTAGCTTCTGGTCTGAAAAATGAGGCCGATGTAGAAGTGTCTTGAACTGCAATACCACTGAGTGCCAGTAGAGGTCGGCTCCAAGCTCCATAGACTCCCATTCAACTTTTCTCATTACAGTGAACCCTCGTTTTTCGCGGGGGTTACGTTCCAAATAGAAACTGTGATAGGCGAAATCCGTGAAGTAGTAACCTTTATTTTACAATTGAAATAGATAGAACTGGACATTAAATATATCTACGTTACATATAGTCGTAATGTGATTTCAATGCACGATGCAAATCCGTGAAGCAGCGAGACCGTGAAAGGTGAACCGCGTTATAGCGAGGGTTCACTGTAAATCCAAATGGTAAATTGTAAATGGTAAATGGTCTGCATTTGTATAGGGCATTATCACCTTATTGGTCTGAAAGCACTTTTACACTGTTTTCCATTCACACACATTCACAAACCAATGGTTTGTAAAAAAATTGTAACTAATTCTCCAGCAGTTATCTTGGTGTTGTTACCTAAAGTCACTCCTTCTTATTAGTTTTCTGGAGGTCCATCTGAAAATAATCCCTCATTCATTAGAAAAGAAGATTCAAGAAGACCTGTTTTTGGGGGCGTGTCTGTTTGATTGACAGGCCTGTGGTGCAGTCAGGTTACAGCTATCGGTGGGCAGGACGTAGTATCGTCAGGTTTCCAATCAGATCAGTCAGATCCACCGCTGGCTCCTCCCCCAACTTGTCCAAATATGGTCAATTCCTGCTCCAAACCGCTCCGAACTAGCAAGATGGTGACGGACAGAATCTGAACTGGAGGATTCATAACGTTCACAAACCAACGATGACATCACTTCTGGTTGATACTTGGCTTCAACTCACAGACTGATGACCTATTGTTGCGCTTCAGGATCGTCTGTCAGACAGCAGAGTTCATGTTTCCCTTATGACTCAGTGAGTCACCTGACGCTGGCCCCCCCCATGCAGAGATGCTCCTTTTGTGACATTCAGTGTTTGGTTTCGATGTAACGAGACAATTGTCTTCCAAGCAGTTTAACATTCGTCTCATCAATCCATCAAACATTCTCTCAAAAGGCCTGAGGTCTGGTTCTGTTGGCAGATGTTCTACATCTCTGGTTCTGGTTCTGTTTGAAGGATTACTTTCTTCCATCTGTCGCTCCTGTTGAATTGTTGTATTGTTCAGTTTGTCTTGATGACACTGGAATGTCTCTCCCTGACTGCGTGAAGCTCTGAGATGACATCTGTTGTGATTTGGTGCCCATAGAAATAACAGTGAACTGAACTGAATACATCTTACTGTATTGGAAGCTTGTGAGCTGAATGAATTGTAAAGCGACGCTTTGATTAAACAAGCACACATCAGCATGTTTAATCCCTCTGCTCCCTCCAGTGGATCAGTGGCCAACATTAAACAGTGTACAGTGTGAGCAGCCGAGGCAGATAAGCCAAGACTAACAATGCTCTTTCTGGTTTCCTTCCCATTCGTCAGCAGTGAAAGTCACACTTCCATCTCCTGGAAGGCGGCTGAAGGCAGACTGTTTACCCAAACTGCTGCGGGGCCTCATGAATGAGTCCACTGTGCCTGAACACAACACTGGCTGCATTGAGCAGAGGTTCAGGGGAGGGCTACAGCCACACTGACACATGCTGTTAAAGGCCAGCTCACATACAAGCACACATCTGCTGATCCTGATGGACACAGAGCTCCCTTCTTGGCTCATATCTGCTTTCTTTGCTCAGGCCAATATTTTGATAAAGAATTAATTTTTTGCTTTTCAGTGTGTCACTGAATGTCATTAATGCCATGATGGACGAGCCTAAGAGTTTTACCAGTCAAAAGAAGACAATGAAAATTGTTTTTGGTGTGTTAGCAGCTTCGTTTGAAACGATTCTGTTCACTCAAACCCTGATAAACTGATTTTTATTCAGATTTGATTTGAGCTTCACAGTTTACAGTTTGATTGATTTGAAGAAATACTGCATGAAGCTTGTAATAAATATATTAAAATAGAGGTTGGCTCTCTTATTGGTACTTCTGCTTATTATGCCAAATCCTTCAGTCAGTTGCATCTCAGTATCCAGTGTAAAAAAACCTGCTGACTCAGCAGCATGGCAGATACAATGATGTGACAGGAAGAACACTAGCTCATCGACTCTATGAGGATCAACACAGCGAGTTGGACACTTAAAAAACATATCTCTAGTAATAATCTCTATCTAAACATCTCTAATAACACATCTTTAATAACACATCTCTAACTACACATCTCTAACTACCTATCTCTAACTGAGCAGTGCCTTCCTTGTCTCACAGTCGTGCTAACTTCTACCAGGAGCCCGATGGGTTTATGAGGGCTGATAGAGAGCGGAAACGGCACCAGAGGACCTGCAGAGCTGTTTGACTGCAGTATGACCAAGTATGGTTGATTCTAAATCAGGGAACATTTAATCCCAGGAGTTAGAGTTGTCTCTGCAGTGGATCAGGGAGCCCTGACCTGACAAACACACTGAGGTAGAATTAGATGTGCTGTGCTTCCTGTTGCGTGTCCTCTGGTGACCTGAAGTCAGACTCACAGAGGACAGGATGTGTGCACACCTGTTCATAAGACACACAGCTGAAGATGGAAACACACGCCTGCACCCGAAGCTGCCGTGGTAAACAACTATCACGTTGACATGCAGATACAGATATAAACCAGCTACACGGGGATGTTGGCCCAGTCAGCACTGGCTACCAGATCTGAGTAGATCTACTGCAGCTGATGGGTGGATGGTTACATCTCAGTGAGCCTCGCTGTGAAAAGACTACGTTCATCACGAGAACCATTCCCAGTAAAGGAGCAGAGGAGTAACTGAACATCTGACGGACCGCTGTTAACTGCTATGCTAGCAGTCCTTAACGAGCTCGTTAAGTATAAACTCTCAAACCAGGTGTTTGAAGGGAACAGGTGAGTCAGCAGCCTGGTTTGGAGGGAAAACAGGTTTCATGAGAGATTTTAAAAATATTTTTCTACTTTGTCGCGGAGATTTATTGAGTAGCTGGATGACAAAAACTTCAGTTTTATCCATCTGTGTGAAAAGGTATGACAACGCTGAGGTGCAGTGAGTCCCGTTGTCACGGTAAGGTAACCAGATCTGGTACCGTGGACCAGAACCACAATCGGATCTGCTCAGTGGACACAGACAATTGTGTCATCGTGTCTTCGTCACCTCAAAATATTGAATGTATTTTTCAAATGTTTAAACTTTCTTTATTAAACTTTGTGGATACGCACGCACGCACGCACGCACAGGAGATTCCAGGGTTCTCTTAAAGTAAACCACTGCAGCGGCAGCATCAGCTCACACTGCCACTGATTCATCCAAACTTGACATGAAAATGATCCACCACAACTGGCGCCACTGTGGTCTGTGTGTGTGTGTGTGTGTGTGTGTGTGTGTGTGTGTGTGTGTGTGTGTGTGTGTGTGTGTGTGTGTGTGTGTGTGTGTGTGTGTGTGTGTGTGTGTGTGTGTGTGTGTGTGTGTTCATCACTTCATCACAATGATGGGGCTGAGACAGTAGTGAGGCCGGTGATGTCATGTCACACACAGCTGAATGGATGCCATTCTTTTACTCCCTCCGAGAGACGCTGATGTCACATGAGAGCCGAGAGACTCAGCCAACACTGTGATTCCTGCAATCAGCCACTTCATTACTCATCATCCCCATGACCTCACAGATCAGGGGCGGAGCTACGTAGGCTAAACATGCTCTGAACATAGAGGACACGCTCTGAACATAAAGAGGACATGCTCTGAACATAGAGGACACGCTCTGAACATAAAGAGGACATGCTCTGAACATACAGAGGAGACTCTGAACATACAAAGGACACGCTCTGAACATACAGAGGACATGCTCTGAACATACAGAGGAGGCTCTGAACATACAGAGGACACGCTCTGAACATACAGAGGACATGCTCTGAACATACAGAGGAGACTCTCTGAACATACAGAGGACACGCTCTGAACATACAGAGGACAATCTGAACATACAGAGGACACGCTCTGAACATACAGAGGACATGCTCTGAACATACAGAGGAGACTCTGAACATACAGATGACATAAGTAACTCCTCCATACAATCTCTAGCACCCAATATGAAATATGAAAACTATGTTTAGGTCTTCAGATAGGACTCCTGATCAGTTTAACAGCGAGACGCGGAGATCATGCGGGCAGCTCTCAGTCCTGACGAAGCTCACGAGCTTCAGGAAACTTCGACTCCATCGCGTCTGTGGTGGGAACATTTTTAAAGAAACCCGAGAGCTGCACAGCTAAAGCTAAAGAATCCAAAGAAACAAATGGAAATAAAAGAATTTCACTGCTGGCATTTGAACTTCAAAATCTGCAGTGACCAAATATTTTTCAGTTTCATTTGGAAAAACAACAAAACTGTAATTCTGTAAAGGATGAGCCACATTTTTTATTTAAAAAAAAAACCTCATTTAAATTCAAGAATATGAGACGTCTGCTCCTCTTCATATCTCATCATGACATTAACTGAACAAATGTATTTGTCTTCTATTGCAGCACCTTTATCGACAAACATCATTTCTCTCTCAGACATATTTCATATGGAACATGTAGAAACACAGATCTGTCTGTTCAGAACATTCACTGATGACATGTCTTCTCACAGGAAACATGTGGAACACCTGGAGGCGTCTGTCTGCAGGTGAGTTCATGACGATCCTCCGGGACGCAGAAAACCAGTCGGAGGAAGAAGTCTCCTCATCTGATCCATATCGCGCTCGCAGACTGAGTGTTAGTGACCTGACAGGTTTCATAAGCATTAATGAAACCAGAAGCACATCTCCTCTGTCTCACGGATGACTGAGGTTAAAACCCGCCTGATGGTGACTTCCTGTGACATCACCTCGGTGGGCGTGGCCTATGTTGGGGTCTGACTGGACAGCCTCAGACTGAGCTATACTCTCAGACGGGAGAGAGGTGAAATGGTCCGTCGGTTTCAGGTGGACGTAGTGAGACTGAGTGTTTCTCTCTGTGTTGAAGCTCCATCAGGACGTCTGGTTTTATCATCACACCTCCTCCTCCCCCCGCGCCCCCCGCATCCCCCTCTGCCCCACACATTGACTACAGCAGCTACAGTTTATAGTCCTGCCCACAGATCTGACATCAAACATCTGAGACGGAGCTCCACTGGACCGAATTCTCTGCTGAGGTTTCTCATGTGCATTATGGGATGCCTCGCATGATGCCGACACAGCACTCTGCCGAACGGCCAATCTGAAACAGTGCAGTGGAGGCCTCTCTGTCCACTTCAATAACAAAACCAGTAAGTGAAGGAGTTCAGAGTTGTCAGTAAACCTGTGTGAGGATCCATCAAAGGCAGCCTTCCTGGGCTAGGGGGAGGAGGAGAGAGAGGGGGAGGAGTGGGAGGCCTGGGAGTGCTGTGTTTGGCTCCCCTCTCCTCCCCCGGCCTGCATACTCCTGACTGGTGGCTTTGTCAGCAGAAAACCACTGGCTGCACAAACCTCTTCCGCCCTGCAGCGCACAGTTAGCACCACTGACAGGGCTGCATTTCTGGCTCGCTACCACCTTTCCATCTCTAATGTAACGTGAAAACAGAGCCAGGCCGCACCGCACACGGGGAGCTGATAATGGTCAGACTGAAACCTGTGATTAGTCATTCTTAACCAGTCTAACTGAGGTCACTTCTGCCTAATACTATTCTACCATATTAAACTATACATCATTCTGAATATGTCCCATTAAAGACCCCTGGTCCCAGACCCCAGATCACGATTTGGGAACTGATGCCTTGTCCATTATTATTATTATTATTTTTTTTAATAAAATATATAAATGTATATATATATATATATATATATATATATATAACCCTGTTTCAAAAAAAGTTAGGACATTGTGTAAAATGTAAATAAGAACAGAATGTGATGATTTGTAAATCACATGAACCATATTTAATTTAAAATAGAGCAATGTTTTTTGAAAAATATGTGCTTATTTTGAATTTGATGCCAGCAACACGCCTCAAAAAAGTTGGGACAGGATCAACAACAGACTGGAACAGTTGTATAACGCAAAAAAAACCAACACCTTGTGGAACATCTGATAACTAATTAGGTTACCTGGCCCACAGAGTGTTGTTAAAAGAAGAGCTGATGCAGCACAATGGTAAACATGACTCTGTCCCAACTTTTTAAGAGACGTGTTGCTGCCATCAAAATCTAAATGAGCATATATTTTTTTACAAAACAAAAGATTTCTCTGTTTCAACATTTGATATGTTGTCTTTGGTCTATTTTCAATTAAATATGGGTTTATGGGATTTACAAATCATCATATTCTATTTTTATTCACATTTTCCACAGCAACCCAACTTTTTTGGAACCGGGTCTGTAAACAGAACAGAGGATTCTTCGAATGTAGAACGAGAGAGACTGAATATAAATGTATAAATAAACATAGTGGACAAAGAAAGCCTCATCGTAGTGAATTATTTCCAAAAATAATCAGGAACGCAGTCGTGAACAGTGCAGTGAAAAATAAAGCTAGCTAATCAACCACATCATTTTTGGAGGAAGAAGCAGGTCTGATGTAAAAACAAGCTGATGAAGTGAGTTCCTTCAGAAACGGGAGGCGACCACATCAGGAGGAGATTCAACTGGAAACTGGATTACAGTAACCTGACGCCTCACATGGTTTGTTCCACACAACATTTTGACATTTCTTCCCGCTGTCGTCACACTGAAACCCAGAGCTGCCTCTCGTACGGACCTTCGCTCCACATGTGAAACCTCTGCAGAGAAGCTGCCTGCGATCGTGTGGCAGTAAAAAACAACAACTCGGCCATCAAACCAACTGAAGCTCTTTTCAAGGTCAAAACCCTTTTAATGATCTCATGTCACACAAAGAGTTGTAGATGCTTTTATCTCCATATGACTCCTGGACTGCTGTTTCTGTTGGTCCTCCCTCTCACGCTGACAGAGCTGCAGTTCTTCTTTAGCAGGAGGACTGACCTCTGTTTTTAAATGTACACAATGAATAAGTCGACTTCAACAACTGATATGATGAATTCTGGTGTGATTCCAGCTGCCTTGAAAGGGAACGTTTATAAACCAAACACAGAATGTCCAAAAATATTATTTGTAACAGGCTAGATAAAGTCTTATTCTTCCTGTATGGATTCAATTTTGTATTGATGGGATTAAAAAAGGGACATTTGAATGCAATAATAACCAAGCAGCACGGTTTTTGACATCACTGAAAACCTCTTACTGCCGGAGATGTTCGGTAGATAAAATGATTCTTGAATTTTAGAAACAGGTTAAAAAAATAAAGGAGGTCAACAGAAGTGATGAGAGTTATTGGGGGGTAATTATGTACATTAAACTGATTCAATGTAATTCAGTTTTACTGTTGTGGTGCCAAATGATCACATAGATCATCTCAGGGTATTTAATGTGGTGAATCAGTCCTTACAGTGTTTTAGTGAGAAAGAACAAAACCCCATCCAGAAACAGAAACCTCCTCTCTCACAGGAAGAACCAGAACCAGAGGAGGGGGGCCCATCCACCTCGTCTTCAGAAAACTACGTTACGAATCTAATAAACTGTGTAAAAATACAAAAGATCTAAATCAAAGTTTGTCCTTTTTAAATCAAAGGAAATGCTTAATAAGGAGGTTATTGTTGTTATTAAATTACATTTCATTTAGCTGACGCTTTTATCCAAAGCGACTTACAATAAGTGCATTTCAACCATGAGGGTACAAATTCAGAACAACAACAAATTAAGAAAGTACAATTTTCTTCAAGATAGCCAAACTACAAAGTGCTATAAGTAAGTGTCATTTTAAGCGCTACTAAAGTGCTACCTATTCAAGGTAAAGTCGGAAGAGGTGTGTTTTTAGTTTGCGGTGGAAGATGTACAGAGTTTCTGCTGTCCTGATGTCGTTGGGGAGCTCATTCCACCATTTAGGAGCCAGGACAGCAAACAGTCGTGATTTTGTAGAGTGTTTAGCTCGCAGTGAGGGAGCAACAAGCCGATTGGTAGATGCAGAGCGGAGGGAGTGGGCTGGGATGTAGGGTTGGACCATGTCCTGGATGTAGACTAGACCTGATCTGTTTGTAGCACGGTATGCAAGTACCAATGTTTTGAAACGGATGCAGGCAGCTACTGGTAACCAGTGAAAGGAGTGGAGTAGCAGAGTAGTGTGAGTGAATTTCGGGAGGTTAAAGACCAGTCGAGCTGCGGCATTCTGGATGAGCTGCAGAGGTGGGATGGTACTAACAGGTAGACCTGCCAGGAGGGAGTTACAGTAGTCCAGACGTGAGATGACCAGAACCTGGACCAGAACCTGCACCGCCTTCTGAGTGAGAAGAGGACGTATTCTCCTGATGTTAAGGCTCACCTCTTGTTTCATATATTAACTACTGTGCAGGACTGGAGGGAAATGTGTGTTAAATTCACACACATTAGTATCCCAGCATCACCCCGGTGGATATTAACGGTACTGCAACAATAAAATAAACCCCTGCAGCCCAGATCCCGAGCACCAGAATAAAAAACAAGGTTAATTATTTTATATGATCAGAATTTCCTAAAGCCCAGAGAGGCATTTAAATGTGTGTGATGTCATCCTAGCTGAAGCTCCCCGGCTGACCTCAGCTGACCACAGACACACTTCCTGAATGTGGATGTGTTCCTTTCAGGTTGCAGCTGATCAAACTGTGTGTTTCCACTGCGAGCGGAGTCCACCGTTTCTGAGGGGGGGATGTAATGATTCAGCTGGCCTCTCTTTTACAAGGCTACTTTACACACTGTCAAGAGAGTTGGAGTCTGCAACATGAAAGGGTCATTATACCGTTGGCCGGGACGAGCAGGACACCTGCAGTGGGCAAACATGTGAGGACAGGAAGAACCAATGTGAGCCGAAACTGTTTGAGTTGGAAGGAGATCATGAGGACGGAGGCAGAGTCAATACTCCACTGCAGCTCTTTTTACCCGTTCAGGCCGTGGAAGGATTTTACTATTTCCAATTAGATTTTCCAAACTTAGCTCTCTTTCATGACCTGAGCAGGTGGAAACTATATTATTCAGCTCCATTATAGCCGACTCAGAGCGGGAAGACATAAATGAAAACATTTGCTGTGAAATAATTACGCTGTGATCCCGAACTGTGAGGAATTCAGCTGTGACTGCTTTAGCAGATGTACTGGCATGAAGAGGTCCATATGTGTCTCCTCGGCGCTGGTCGTGGGCTCTGGTGCTGACATCATCATCAATATCATCTTAAAACATGCCAGTTACCATGGAGACCTCCACTGCTACATCTTGATGATAATGAAATACAGTAAGCTTTGTATATTGTGAGGAGATGTTGTGTTCTTTTTTTATTTTTTTTTTATGCCTGTTTGTAAATTCCCCCAAAGTCCGATTTATGAGCGGATGCGACTGTTTACTACCACAGGATCACTTTCACCGTTGGAGAATGGAAATATGGACGAAACGTTGGCCTGCAGGCTGAAAACGCTGTGACTGACTCGGGGGGAAAAGTATTTGACCTACTTTTGAGTATTTCTCACTTCTGTGTGACATGCTCAGGGGAGGAGAACGGGAGAAGACTGTCTGCACATTTACTGAGAACAATCACTCTGAACGGAAATGTAAACAGATACAGAGGGAGATAGTCGTGATGTAAATGATTTATCATGTGAAATACACGACAACGTGAAGGTTGATACAAGTATAGAGTTAAACTGCAGGGACGGGATGTGAGGAGGGAACTGGCCATGAGGAGGGTTGGAGGTGATGAAAAGAAGTTGATGTTCTGGTCTGTTGGTTCTAATGCTGATACACACAGACGGTCATCATGTTGTCACAACGTTCCCTCTTCATCAGACCAACGTTCCCTCTTCATCAGACCAACGTTCCCTCTTCAACAGACCAACGTTCCCTCTTCATCAGACCAACGTTCCCTCTTCAACAGACCAACGTTCCCTCTTCATCAGACCAACGTTCCCTCTTCAACAGACCAACGTTTCCTCTTCATCAGACCAACGTTCCTTTTTCATCAGACCAACGTTCCCTCTTCATCAGACCAACGTTCCCTCTTCATCAGACCAACGTTCCTTTTTCATCAGACCAACGTTCCTTTTTCATCAGACCAACGTTCCCTCTTCATCAGACCAACGTTCCCTCTTCAACAGACCAACGTTTCCTCTTCATCAGACCAACGTTCCTTTTTCATCAGACCAACGTTCCCTCTTCATCAGACCAACGTTCCTTTTTCATCAGACCAACGTTCCCTCTTCATCAGACCAACGTTCCTTTTTCATCAGACCAACGTTCCCTCTTCATCAGACCAACATTCCCTCTTCATCAGACCAACGTTCCTTCTTCATCAGACCAATGTTTCCTCTTCATCAAACCAACATTCTCTCTTCATCAGACCAACGTTCCTTCTTCATCAGACCAACGTTCCCTCTTCATCAGACCAACATTCTCTCTTCATCAGACTAACATTCCAGAACCGGGAGCTGGTTCTACAGGAGAACCAGAACTGGGAGCATGTCCTACAGGAGAACCAGAACCGGGAGCATGTTCTACAAGAGAACCAAAACCGGGAGCTAGTTCTACAGGAGAACCAGAACTGGTAGATGGTTCCACAGGAGAACCAGAACTGGGAGATGGTTCCACAGGAGAACCAGAAGGGGGAGATGGTTCTACACGAGAAGGATTTTAAGAATATTTCCCAGGTGACAGAAAGCCGTCCTGGAGATCCGTCTCATGAGTTAAAGGTCCAAACTCCCTCCAATGTTCCTCTCAGTAGAACCGGAGACTCTTCCAGAGAACAGAGATCAATCACCACCTGTGTTTCCACTGGGTCAGGGTTCCGGTTCGGTTAACCCTTCACCACCCTCACTAACCACGCTGTCCAGGTAGTCGATGATACAACAAACTGGTATGAATCAGTGGAACAGCTGACGGTAACACAACTCAGAACCTGTGAGCAGAACCAGCTAGACCGGAGAGTGGAGACAGCTGGGAGCATCCATGCGACCCCCCTACCCCCACTGGACATCCATCATCTGCTATGCTCTGCACGCACGCACACACACACACACACACACACACACACACACACACACACACACACACACACACACACACACACACACGCGCGCACACACACGCGCGCACACACACACGCACACGTCTTTGTTTTTACTTCTGTCTCTCTAAATAGACGTATGGACACTCAGTGAAGCAGCATCTTATTCTGAAAAGAAGAACTCATGCATGAATACTGTTGATCTTTTATTCTGGTATTTAACAAACTCTCCCAGAGGAAAATAAAACCAGGAAGTGATGTGACATGAACTAAATGGTTTCACTGCTGAAGAATGAGGATTTCTCTGCAGTGACAGCCAATCAGATGGTAGTGGAGCTTAAGGAGGTGATTTACGGAGAAGGAAAGAGGACAAACTGAGAGAGGTGGCAACAAAGAGAAGGAAGAGGAGGAAAGGAATGATGAAGAGCACAGAGGATAGGAGCCGACGGATACAGACACACAGCAGCAGGAGGAAATGAAGAAAACAGGGAGAGGACGGGAGGGTGGGGGGACAGGAGGTGTCCAGGAGAAACGTTAACGTCTGAGACGGAGTCAGAGCGGATCAGAGAGAGATCTGCAGTAGGAAATGTGAGCTGCTGCCTGTCTGCAGACGTCTCCACCCTGATACACCTGCCAACTGGAGACTGAACACAACTCCACACATAATCCATGAGAACTAAAAATACCAGCTCCGAAAGACCATACACCAGAGGACACACACACACACACACACACACACACACACACACACACACACACACACACACACACACACACACACACACACACACACACACACACACACACACACACACACACACAACAGGACCAGGACCCAGCAACAACATAAACACACACACAACAGATCAGTGCCTCTCTATGAGGTTTGAATTATAATAGTCACATGTGGTTCTATAGAGGACAGGCAGGGAGGGGAAAGTCTGAGTCTGTCCACAGATTGACGTCCTCTGTATGAGACCATCATGTTTGATATGATAACGTTTCCACAAAACATAAACAGATTAATCTTTAAACAGGTGATGAACTCTGATCATCTTCATAGAAACAGCCGATCTGGATTAAAGACACTGGGAACATTTATTATTAAAGGCTTCAGAGTTCAGAACCTGAAATCCAATCTATGAAAATCACATCATATATACTCCATCATAAAAGTCTACGATATTTGTCTTTTAGTTCGTCTCAGTTTGATTCAACTTCATGAAAACATGAAAAAAGATTAGAATTATTTAAACAGTTTAATAAAGTCACCAACACTGTTCTGACCCTTCAGATGTCGAGGAATACATGATTTAAAGTTAGACAACCTGAGCAGAGAGAGGAGGAGCTGTGTGACTGATGGCTGCAGAAGAAAAGACCTCTGGATGTTTTATGAATATCAGACTGGAGTCCGATGATCAACAGAAACACCAGAATCTTTTAACCATCCTCTGACTGTGCTGTTAAAACATGGTGCTGGTTCATGTGGGTCTGAATCCTCTGATCACGTGTCGGCTAGTTTTAACGTTCCTTCACAGCTGCAGGAAACATGCTACTTTTACACCTCTGTGACACCGACGCAGATCAGGGTCATTTAGTTAGTTAGTTAGTTATTCCATTGGTTGGTTAGTTTGTTAGTGTAGTGCCTTTTTGATATAGGTCCTTTTTAATGTGCCAGAACAAAATGCTGTGAAAGTTCAGGGTTCCTTCAGGCTGACGTTAAACTCCGCCTCTTCCCACATGATGTCAGCTTTCAAAATTAGTTAGTTAGCTACAACCCTGTTTCTGAAAAAGTTGGAACGCTGTGTAAAATGTAAATAAAAACAATGAAATGATTTGCAAATCCCATAAACCCGTATTTAATTGCAAATAGACCAAACACAACATATAAAACGTTGAAACTGAGAAATTGCATAGTTTTATGAAAAATATGTGCTCATTTTGAATTTGATGGCAGCAACACATCTCTAAAAAGTTTGTTCAACAAAAGACTGGAAAAAATGCTAAAAGAAACACCTGGTCAAACATCTCATAACTAATTAGATTACAGTAACAGATCAGAAACATTATTGGATATAAAAAGATGATTTCAGAGAGGCAGAGTCTCATCAGTGAAGATGGGGAGAGGTTCACCATTCTGTGAAAGACTTTGTGGGAAAATAGTGCAACAATCCAAGAATAATGTTCCTCAACGTAAAACTACAAAGAATTAGTGGATTTCATCGTCTACGGTTCATAATATCATTAAAAGATTCAGAGAATCTGGAGAAATCTCTGAACACAAGGGACAAGGCTGGAAACCAATATTGGATGGTGGTGATCTTCGGGCCCTCAGGCAGCACTGCATTAAAAACAGACAATTCTGGAGTGGAAATCACTGCATGGGCTCAGGAACACTTGTGAAAACCATCATCTGTGAACACAGTTCATCACTGTGTCCACAAATGCAAAGAAGAAACCAGATAGAAACATGATCCAGAAACACTGCCGCCTTCTCTTGACCCGACATCACTAAAGATGGACTGAGGTGAAGTGGAAAACTGTCCTGTGGTCTGATGGATTACAATCTGAGATTCTTTTGGAAATCATGGATGCTGCATCCTCCAGGTTAAAGAGGAGAGGGACCATCTAGCTCAGGCCTGGCCAACCGGCGGCTCCTAAGCCGCATGCGGCTCTTTGCCTGGTTTCATGCGGCTCTTACGTTCATATCGAAGTTTGTGTTTTTTTTTTTTTTCTTTTAAAATCTTTTTATTGATTTTGCAAATACTTTAGACAGAGAGGTAGGACAGGATTACCCCTCCAAAAAAATTGGGATATACAGAATAGTACATTCAGTTGTAAGTCTCTTGGAGGTAGTGTTTGTGTTTTTTTTAATGTGCGTGTTCGCTTCGCTTGAGTTCAATACAGTATTTTCGTCAAATGCGCATGTGCGTGAGATGAAAATACCGCAAAGTTTTCCAGTAGGGGCAAGATCATTTGAGTAAACAATTTGTGTCCAGTTCGCTCTCAAAATGGCAGGAAAAAATGCACAGCAAAACGAAAAGATGAAGATGAACACAGGACGTTTTTAACAGAATGGGAGAGTTTATATTTTTTTGTTGAACGTAACGGCGAGCCATTCTGCCTGATATGTCAGGCGTCATTAGCGCATTTCAAAGCTTCAAATCTTCAGCGCCACTTCAGCTCACTCCATGCTAACATCGACCAGGGATTTCCAAAAGGGACTGAACTTCGCAAGCACAAGTTGGACACTTTGAAAAGTCAGGCAGAAAAGCAGATACAGTTTTTCCAAAAATTTACGAAGCACTCAGAGACCGTAACGCTTGCATTGTATCAACTGGCTTGGAACATTGCACGGGCTAAAAAGCCATACAATGAAGGGGAGTTCGTTAAAAAATGCCTTGATATTGTGCCATTAAAAGACAGAACCCGTGGCATAGATGTGAAAGAAACAATGATGGCTGCATTTGCAAAAGCAAATCTGCCCACACCGAAACTAACTGCAATAGCCACGGATGGAGCGCCAGCCATGATCGGATCTGTGAACGAGTCTGTGTTTTCTACCCTGAAACACGTGAAATCAAAGCATCGATCTGTTCTGACTGACACCCGTGTGAAAGAATTGCTTCGAGTGGCAACAACGGAATACAAGCCAGATTTGAAGAGGATTGTTCAAGGCAAGGAATGACAGAAGTCCCACTAAGCAACATGCATAGTAAAAGAAAAACGCTATTGTAAATTATTATATTTTTGTTTGTGGACTTGGTTGAACTGAGAGTTTGTGTGTGTGAGACAGTGCGCACAATGTTCATTGTTGAAAATGACTGGCCTGTGGTCTTAGTACTGTAGGAGTCAATGTCTGTCATTATCATGTTGGTGTGTGACATTTACAATAAATCTGGCTGAGCAGAGGTCTGTGTGTGTGTGTGTGTGTGTGTGTGTGTGTGTGTGTGTGTGTGTGTGTGTGTGTGTGTGTGTGTGTGTGTGTGTGTGTGTGTGTGTGTGTGTGTGTGTGTGTGTGTGAGGAAGGGATGGGGTGATGTTCATGTGTGCCCATGTGTATGATGTGGCTCTTTGCGGTAACACAGTAAAAAATGTGGCTCTTAGTCTCTGAATGGTTGGCCACCCCTGATCTAGCTTGTTATCAGTGCTCAGTTCAAAAGGCAGCATCTGTGATGGTACAGGGATGCATTAGTGCACATGGCATGGGTAGCTTGAACATCTGGAAGGAAGCATTAATGCTGAATGATATATTCAGGTTTTGGAGCAACATATGCTGCCATCCAGACAACGTCTCTTTCTGGGAAGGTCTTGTTTATTTCAGCAGAACAACGTCCAACCACATTCTGCACATATTCCAACAGCATGGTTCTCTAGTAGAAGAGTCCGCTGATAAACTGGCCTCCTGCAGTCCAGACCTGTCAATCATTGAAAACATCTGGAGCATCACGACATGAAAAATACAACAAAAGAGACCCTGAACTATTGAGCAGCTAAAATCCTGTATCAGTCAAGAATGGGACAACATTTCACTTTCAAAACTCCAGAAACTGGTCTCCTCAGTTCCCAAGCATTTACAGAGTGTTGTTAAAAGAAGTGATGCAACACAGTAAACATGACCCTGTCCCAACTTTTTAAGAGACGTGTTGCTGCCATCAAAATTCAAAATGAGCAAATAAAACAATAACATTTCTCAGTTTCAACATTTGATATGTTGTCTTTAGTCTGTCTGCAATAAAAAAAAGAGTTTATGTGATTTACAAATCGTCACTTTCTGTTTTTATTAACATTTTACTCAGTGTCTCAACTTTTTTGGAAACTGGGTTGTAGTTATTTTGTTATTTTGAGTGCTGACGGTAAACTCCGCCTCCTCCCACATGATGTCAGCTGTCTACGCTGCTGGAAGGCTCACTTCATTGTTGCTGGATAGCAACAAGGCGGCTGGCTGGCTGGCAGGCAGGCAGGCAGGCAGGCAGGCAGGCAGACAGACAGACACACACACTGTGTCACAGTCACAGTGGCAGCGGCAGACACAGTCCGCTTCACTACTGATGACATACAGCCTCACCAGCCGGTTGCATAACGTGACTCCGAGCGAACAAACTGGGTCCATCATTTGATCGGTGCATCGAACCTCCTGCAGCCCTTCCGTGAACACGATCATCTTACACACACTGCTGCTGTAAACACTCCGCTGCTGCAGGAGAACGTGTTATTCGTCTAACTCTGCCTCGGTCCTTCCTCTCCTGTTATGTAACGCTGGCCTCAGTGCTGCTCAGATGGCAGCAGACTCGAGTCTTGCGTAAGTGAACAGAGAGCGGTTCTCAACAACAGGCCTGCAGTCAGGTCCCTCACTCAGGACAACATCCTGAGGTCCGGGAACTTTCTGATCTACATGCAGCTGCCTTCTCCCATCATCATCATCATCATCATCATCATCATCATCATCATCATCATCATCACAGGAACAGAGGACTTCACCTCAGAGAGGAGGATCCTGATGAAGAACTGGGACCAAAGTCCAGTCATCGCAACTGAGCTCTTGGTACGGCACCACAACCCAGAAAGGGTCCTTCACCACACCCATACGCCAGGTGTGAAACAGAGCTGTAACATCAAAACGTCTGGACCGGGAGAGAGCTGCAGGTTCTGCAGGTTCTGCAAGGCGGCGGACTCTGTTCACTTCTCACATGATCCAATCCATAAAATATGCAGCGTGCAGACATACAGAACTCAGCTGAGGCTCCTTCATACTCACATCACTTCCTGTTTCCTCATCTTTCTTCATGAGCGATTAAACGGTTTAGAAAGGTTAAAAGTTTTATTCAAGAAATAAAACCCTGCTGACCTCAGAGTGTTGGACCTGTCAGGATCCAGTACTGAAGGAGACAGTGTTGGTTCTGTACACGTACTGTGTATCTGTTACAGTAGCCAGCATACTACTACAACTACTTTCACCCTGACATCAGTACATCTCCTTCACATCTTAATGTAAACAGTGTAAAACAGTCCAACAGTGAAACACCGGCTGTCTTCATCTGATCTGATTCTGTCACATCAGATTCTGTTGATGAACATTATTTACAGTGTGGTAGAGATGCTCCTACAGGTCAGTCAGACTCTGTCCTCTGTACTGCACTTGTTGATTACATGTGTGATTTTTATGTAATGGTGATTTTAATTATTGTAATTCAATATTGCAAACACTTTTTAGTTTTTACACCAGACCAGGAAGAAAAGTTCAGAAACCGCTCGACTGTCTTCCAGCTAACAAACACTCTGCTGTCAGCTTGGGGGCGGGGCTTCTTGTAGCCACACCTAATATCACAGAACACATAACACATGTTCCTGTTTCACTGTTCCAGTGTGTTGAAACCATCCTGATACACAGAGATGGAGACAGCAGCGATGATAATAATTAAACTCTGTTTATGTAATATCATCAGTGAACAGCTGATCTCCGTCCTGCCAGAACACCATCGTTAACATCGGCCCGGTTTCAGAGCTGATCAGAACTCTCCTCAGCTACTAATCTGGTATTGAATGAACCGGTCCGGTTCAGATAACTGGAACATGGTGCTGCTGTATTCATTGATAAAACGTTGACCACTGTTCCATATTGATAGATGAGCTGTTCATCACCACCTTCGATGGGAGGGTTGAACTACTGATGGGACGGACGTCAGAGGACTCCTGTCTGCATCCATCCTGGGCCCGGTCCAATTCAACTCTCCATCAGTGAGACTGTACACAGGAGATATTACTTTATACCTGCTGACTCATCTGGGATCATCTGTCCTGCCGGAGAAAGACAGCGCGGTATCACTGGATGTTGGTACAGTAATGGTCAGTGGATGTGACCATGAGGACGCCTTGTGTACAATGGACCAATAGGAACTCAGATGGCTGGGTCAGGCTGGTTAACTAGATGAGGGGAAACTAAGTTCATAAAGATAGTTCAAAATATTCTGTGAACACATTGTGTCACATGACACTGTGGCAGAAGTACTGGGACACTAAACGGGACGGGAACAGGTCCATAGGAAGGGAAAAGATGGGGACTGATGAGTCTCAGTGGAA
Source organism: Brachyistius frenatus (assembly GCF_029030835.1). NCBI lineage: Eukaryota > Metazoa > Chordata > Actinopteri > Embiotocidae > Brachyistius > Brachyistius frenatus. Next base: position 304,117 of record NW_027210770.1, on the reverse strand, counting down.
GGAGGACGGACGGCAGGATGTCTGACACACCAACAGACTCTGGTTTCATCTTAAATACACTTCTTCTGTGTACACTTCTGAAATACACAGAGCTTCCTAATGAAGCTAAGTAATTGAAGTAAACTAATGAGGCTCTGCAGCACCAGAATACACTCTCACTGCTCTGAGCCGACACTCTGGCTCCACTTTGACAAAGAACAGGACAGGAAGTGGTTTCTACCAGCTACCATCGCTGAGTGTGGGGGAGGGGACTCGTCTTCATCCTCCTCTTCCTCAGTGTAGACTTATGGTTTCTGTGTATCACATCTCTTATATATCACATTATTATCCTGATCACAGTGTATGATGGTACCTCCCCACCAGTGTTCAGTCTGGACATAGGACACACATGGGTCACCGTTTTCTGTTCTGTCAGCTGTCAATCATTAGGGCCCGAGCACCAAGCATCGGTGCGAAAGCCCGATTATATTTCGTAAAGATGTTCTTCTTCTTGGACGTTCTTCTTATCCTTACGTAAAATGATTTGCCTTTTTGGAGGCTTTATCATATTCAAAAACTCATGAAAGTGGATACACATATGTCTCCCGGGGAAAAATTTAGGATTCTAGTGGAGTCGCGAGTGGGCGTGGCCAAATGGCTCAAGAGCGCCCCCTAAAGAGATGCCCCGGCGGCCACATTTACCTAAACTCACGAAATTAGGTCAAAGGATTCTTGAAACCTCACGAAATGTGTCACATACATCCGGCGTGGTGAGACGATACATGTGATATGTGTTTTGCGAGTGGGCGTGGCCAAACGGCTCGCTCGCTGTGACATAGGAAGTTGATGTTTAAGGTCAAAGGATGCTTGAAACCTCACGAAACGTGTCACATATATCCGGCTTGGTGAGACAATACATCTGATGTGTTTTGCAAGTGGGTGTGGCCAAACGGATCGCCAGCGCCCCCTGCTGGAGACAGGAAACAAGACAAAAATAGCAACTCTTTAAGGGGGGATACGCGGTCCCTCGCGCGCTGCACATCGGGGAGACGGCTTCGGGGAGGCGGCGCGCGGTAGTGTGAGGGTCCGTACATCACTGCTTGCAGTTTTAATTGTACTTGGTCCTAAACACCTCAGAAACTCTTTCTCTAATCACTTAGTTACTCTAGATGACATCGTCTTGGCTTCCAGCAAATAAAATCATATTCATAAAATCAGGAAAATCCTTCCTCAGCGTGATGCAGAAAAACTCATTCATGCATTTGTTACTTCCAGGCTGGATTATTGTAATTCCTTGTTGTTAGGATGTCCAAATTACTTATTAAAAACCCTGCAGTTGATCCAAAATGCTGCAGCAAGAGTACTGACGGGATTTAGCAAGAAAGATCATATTTCTCCAGTTTTAGTTTCTCTTCACTGGCTTCCTGTGAAATCAAGAATAGAATTTAAAATTATCTTGCTGACTTACAAAGCTCTTCATGACCAGGCTCCATCGTATCTCAGAGATCTTATAGAATCACATCATCCTGACAGAGATCTTCTTTCTCAGTCTGCTTGTGGTTCCCAGAGTTTCCAAAAGTAGAATGGGAGGTAGAGCCTTTAGTTTTCAGGCTACCAGTTTGTCTTTGAGGGAGAGAAACCCTCTGTAGCTTAAAGGTTAGACTCAAAACTTTTTTTTTTAATAAAGCTTATACTCAGAGCTGTTCAGGTGGTCCTGAACCATCCTGCAGTTCTGCTGTTATAGACCGAGGCTGTTGGGGAACCTCGTTATGCACTGAGCTTTTTTCCTCTCACTCTTTAACTCTTTATAACTCATCTCACCATCACACCTCATTAACTTCAAGCTTCTTCTCTCCCATAGTTTCTGCTTATTGTCTGTTGTCTCTCCATTCAGTTCCCTCACTTGCATAATTTCTGTTCTTTGTTTTGTAGATGTCCCGTCATGGAGCTGCATGTCTCTGCTCTGTGATTGCCGTCTCCACCAACAGTTCAGGTCTTGTATCTCTATGCTGTCCTTTTCTCTCTCTGCTCTCCTCTCACCCCAACAGGTCGAAGCAGATGCTCCGCCCACCTCTGAGCCTGGTTCTGTCGGAGGTTTCTTCCTGTTCAAAGGGAGTTTTTCTTCCCTCTGTTGGAGGTTTTTCTCCCTTAAAGAGGAATTTTTTCCCTCCTAGCTTATGTGGGAATTGTTGAATTGTTGGGTTTCTCTGTATAATATTGTTCTAAGTAATAAGTTCTACTGTAAGGGTTTTAATGTGTTAACTGAATGAATGAAATAACCTGTTTTGTGATTTGGCGCTATATAAATAAAATTGAATTGAATATGTCCACTATATGTATAATATGACCACATAGTTGAAGTATCTGAACATATTCTGACAGAGAGGACAACCAGCCCATATTTATCATTCATACACTGCATATAAACAACTATTATCATCCTGGTACGTCACTCACTACGGTCTAGGGCAGGGGTGGCCAACCCGCGGCTCCCGAGCCGCATGCGGCTCTTTGCCTGGTTTCATGCGGCTCTTTTACGTTCATATCAACATTTGTGTTTGTGGTTTTTTTTTTGTTCGCTTCGCTTGAGTTCAATATGGTATTTTCGTCAAACGCGCATGAGGTGAAATTCCGCAAAGCAGGAGGGGCAAACCCATCGGAGGAAACAATTAGTGTCCAGTTCGCTCTCAAAATGGCAGGAAAAAATGCACAGCTAAACGAAAAGATGAAGATGAACACAGGACGTTTTTAACAGAGTGGGAAAGTTTATATTTTTTTGTTGAACGTAATGGCGAGCCATTCTGCCTGATATGTCAGACGTCATTAGCGCATTTCAAAGCTTCAAATCTTCAGCGCCACTTCAGCTCACTGCGTGCTAACATCGACCAGGGATTTCCAAAAGGGACTGAACTTCGCAAGCACAAGTTGGACACTTTGAAAAGTCAGGCAGAAAAGCAGGTACAGTTTTTCCAAAAAATTACGAAGCACTCAGAGACTGTCACGCTTGCATCGTATCAACTGGCTTGGAGCATTGCACGGGCTAAAAAGCCATTTAATGAAGGGGAGTTCGTTAAAAAATGCCTCAGTGACGTTGTTGAAATCTTGTCTCCTGAAAACAACAAACTAAAATGAATGGTATCAGACGTCCAACTGTCCCGCCACACTGTTGGACACTGAATATCGGACATTAACACGGCTGTTGAATCACAGTTGCACTCTGACCTTCAAGCATGTGAGTATTTTAGTGTCGCATTGGATGAGAGTTGTGACGTACAAGACGAGCCTCAGCTGGCAATATTTGCACGGTCTGTGTCAAAAGATTGTGTGATCAAAGAAGAACTCCTTGATGTTGTGCCATTAAAAGACAGAACCCGTGGCATAGATGTGAAAGAAACAATGATGGCTGCATTTGCGAAAGCAAATCTGCCCACACCGAAGCTAACTGCAATAGCCACGGATGGAGCGCCAGCCATGATGGGATCTGTGAACGGACTTGTGGGGCTGTGCAAAGCTGACCAAACATTTCCCGAGTTTTGGAATTTCCACTGCATCATCCACAGGGAGCAACTCGTGTCTAAATCATTGAATTTAGACAACGTCATGAAGCCTGTGATGGAAATCGTCAACTACATCCGCACACATGCGCTTAACCACAGGCAATTGAAGAATCTCATCGCTGAGCTGGACCAAGGACCTCCAGGTGACCTGCCGCTGCACTGCACTGTGAGGTGGCTGTCCAAAGGCAAGGTGCTCGCTCGCTTCTTTGAGCTTTTGGATGCCGTGAAACTGTTCATGGAAGAGAAGGACAAGGACTATCCCGAGCTCTCGGACGTCGAGTGGATTATGGATCTGGCCTTTTTGGTCGACATGCTGTGTCACTTGGACAGACTGAACCTGACCCTGCAGGGTAAGTTAAAAATGCTGCCTGACCTGCTGCAAAGTGTGTTTGCGTTTGTCAACAAACTGAAGCTGTTCAAGGCGCATATTCAAAAGGGAGATTTAACGCATTTTCCCACTCTGCTAAAAGCCAGCGGGCAAGTCACCAGCGCCGCCCTGAATAAGCAAAGAGCCAGATATGCAACACTGGTTGAAAACCTGCACGAAAGCTTTGTCATCCGGTTCCGTGATCTACAACTGAAAAGGCCACAGATTACGTTCCTCGTCGACCCATTTAATGCGGAGACGGACTGTTTGAAAGCCCCGCTAGTCACAGATGAGGCTGAGTTGGAGATGATCGATCTTTGTGAGGAGGACCAACTGAAACCTGCTTTAAGGGAAGGGACCATTGAGTTCTGGAAAAGTGTGCCAATGGAAAACTACCCCAATGTCAAACGGGCTGCGCTTAAGATACTGTCAATGTTTGGGTCAACATACGTCTGAGTCTGTGTTTTCTACCCTGAAACACGTGAAATCAAAGCATCGATGTGTTCTGACTGACACCCGTGTGAAAGAATTGCTTCGAGTGGCAACAACAGAATACAAGCCAGATTTGAAGAGGATTGTTCAAGGCAAGGAATGACAGAAGTCGCACTAAGCAACATGCATAGTAAGTGAAAAACGCTATTGTAAATTATTATATTTTTGTTTGTGGACTTGGTTGAACTGAGAGTTTGTGTGTGTGAGACAGTGCACACAATGTTCATTGTTGAAAATGACTGGCCTGTGGTCTGAGTACTGTAGGAGTCCATTTCTGTCATTATCATGTTGGTGTGACATGATAATGTCACACAATAAATTTGGCTGAGCAGAGGTGTGTGTGTGTGTGTGTGTGTGTGTGTGTGTGTGTGTGTGTGTGTGTGTGTGTGTGTGTGTGTGTGTGTGTGTGTGTGTGTGTGTGTGTGTGTGTGTGTGTGTGTGTGTGTGTGTGTGTGTGTGTGTGTGTGTGTGTGTGTGTGAGGAAGGGATGGGGTGATGTTCATGTGTGCCCATGTGTATGATGTGGCTCTTTGCTGTAACACAGTAAAAAATGTGGCTCTTAGTCTCTGACTGGTTGGCCACCCCTGGTCTAGGGGGTCTTGAGAGTCTAGGGAGTCTGGCGGTCTGGAGGGTCTGGGGGTCTAGACGGTCTGGAGGGTCTAGAGGGTCTAAGGGTTCTCGGGAGTTTCTGCTCCAGCAGTACCACGTTTCACCTGCTGGAACTTTCCATGAGTGAGTGGGCGGCAGGAGAGACACACAAAGCCTCACAACTAACTGCTGGGTGTGACTGTGAGACCCCGCACTGATTCTCTAACCCCGTCCACCTCCCCCCACATCCCCTCACCTCCCTCCAAATCCCCTCCCCCCACCCTCCCAGCCTTTCTAGAAGGTTTCCAGGTCCGCTGTGACCCACATAACTGGAACCAGGCAAACAAGGAGATACTGTGTCTGTATGTGCTTGTGTGTGTGAGTGTTCAGTGTGGTAGCCCCCTCCTGCCAGCATCTGTCCGTGTGTGCGTGTCTCCTGTCCACATCTGTCTCCAGATGCGAGGACCCTGGCCCGTGTCCGTGTCACAGTTCACCTGAATGAGACTCCTCCTTCCTCCCTGCGTGCTGACTCAGCATTATTTTCACCCTATAAAATGACTCCACACTTGGCAGCAGCCTGATCTGTTCATACTGCAGGTATTCACACAGGAGGGGGGCCAAACGATATCATTTAATAAAATACACGAGGCGGAACCAAAAGTCAGGAGAGTTTATCTCTGCTTCAGTTCATGTGTTCACATTACTGAAGTAAAACCGTCTCTGTTGTCTCTCTGTATGACTCATGTGTCCTCTGCATGTTTGTCCTGCAGCTCCAGAATAGTTGGTCCAGTCTGCTTCAGACTCGGCGGGGGTGTTTCTAAGGAACCCCAGACTCACGACATGTTTGATATTAATACATTTTCAATAAAATACCACATTGAAACGACAGCAAACTGGCAACCGAGCAATGTGGGCGCCACACCTCACAGAGAGAAGAAGCTGCCATTATCTGCTCATCCTCTGGCCTGAGATAACATCTACTCTCTTTTAGGGGGTTTTCATTGTCAATGGAGGCTAATAATAATAATAATAATAATAATAATAATAATATCAGTTTAATAGGTAAGATCATAGCGACACCTTTAATATCATGTTAAAAATGTTTGTCCTGCTAATAAAACACTGAGGAGCAGCACCCAGTTTCACTTTCACACTACTGCCGGGACAAAGATGGAGTTGAGCACTGAGAGTGTGTGTAACCATGACGACAGCTACTGGACACAGCAGCAGAGTATGAGGGTAGCACAGAAGAAACCTTCATCTGCTCTAATAAATAATAGATTTAAATCAAATTAACATTTCTGGCCACGTTGTATATCTTCACCTCCGTCCACAGGGAGCTGTAGACAGCAGCACCACAAACCAGGCCATAATAACACCAAACAGGCTGCTTTAAATGGGTACAGCACCAGTTTCATTTAATGAGATTACAGCAGATTCTCAACCTACGAACACAATGCGTTCCGAACAGCTGTTCGTAAGCTGAATTGTTCGTAAGTCGTTATATATTAAATTTCAACCTATAATTGCCATTTGAGGTCATTTAAATGCCATTACTATTCGTTACTATTCGTTCCGATCGTTGACCGATTCATACCAAAGGCACGTGCCACATTAGCCATCTTCTCACCGCTGTCCAACTTTTTGTTAATGGCAACCTTCGTTTCCATGGTTATTGCCTGGCGTTTCTTACCACTACCACTATCATCACTTGCCTTACGCTTTTTGCCACTACCACTACCACTAGCATTTGCTTTCTTAGGCATGATAAACACGTGAGAAACGGGTGATAAATATATGAGAAACGGTAAAGTATCCAAGATGGTACGAACTAAGATGAACACAACAACGAAGTGAGTGTTGGAGCAACGAACGAAGTGTTGGAGATGAGCCGGTGCTGCTCGGCGTGGGTTGCGGCAGAAAGGGGAATCAGTCGGATGTGGCGCGCTGTACAAAATACGAACTTGCGAACGCAATACGGCATTTTACGAACATTTATGGACATCCGTCAGCGGTTGTTCGTATCTACGAATGTTGGTAACTCGAATGTTCGTAAGTTGAGAACCCTCTGTATTTAGTTTCATCAGCCGTGCCCTACTTCTCATCTTCTCCGCATGAGAGGTCAGAGGTCAGAAACTGGATGCAGCACAGCGCTGCTGGAAGGATTAATAGAAAGATTATGATACAAATAACAAAAAGAAACACACACACACACACACACACACACACACACACACACACACACACACACACACACACACACACACACACACACACACAAGGAGGTGTCAGCTTCACTTCAGTCTGAGGAATGTATAAAAGGCAGCAGACAGACAGCTCTTCACTGCAGGGGAGGAGGAGGAGGAGGAGGAGGAGGAGGAGGAGGATGAGGATGAGGATGATGATGATGCCGTGTTCATGAGATGAAGGTCTCTGAGAGGAGTTTGATCCACTGAGGACATGTGATGGTGCGCCACATTATATCGTCATTAGAGGTTTGGAGTGAGGTGGAGCAGAGACGGCTTCCTGTCCGCTGATCAAACCAGGAGTTACACCACGTTTCTATCAAAGTAGAGGACAATTCTGAAGACAGACACTAAGAGAACATCTCAAACACATCTACACGACCCACAACTGTCTGCAGAGAGACGAACACTCGACCAGACAAAACGTGAACTCTGAGAGGACATGAGACGCACATCAGGAGGAGGAGGAGGAGAGGACACAAGGATGGTTATTATAAGAGGACATGAAGGAGTCCCGTACGGAGCTTGGGGACATGAAGGTGTACCGTACGGAGCCCTGGAGTGGCCATAGAGAGAAAGAAATGTAAATAGTGCGCAGGTGATACGTTTATATAAATATAAATATATATATATATATATATATATATATATATATAGAGAGAGAGAGAGAGAGAGAGAGAGAGAGAGTGATAGCTCAGCTCCTCTCAGCATTAAGTGCACTGAACCTGCTTCAATTGTCAGTTCCTCAAAGTTAGAATATTGTCAACATTATAATCCACAAACTCAACATCATCATTGTGGTCTTTTACTACCCCCCCCTCCCCCGCATCCCCCCGTGACGTCAGTGAGGGAATGAGTGTACAGACCGCAGGAGAAGCTGCTGATATCTGAGCTGCAGCTCCTCCAGCAGAGCATGATGGGAAGGAGTTTCCAAAACAATCACAAACACACGTGACCACACACCAACGCTATGTGGGACTGTGTGTATTCACACTGAAGTACCATCAGCTCTCCACACACACACACACACACACACACACACACTTACTCTCCGCCGGGTAGAAGGGCGTCATGTCCACCTTGTGCACCTCCTTGGCGTAATACTCCTCCTCGCTGCGCTGCCGCTCGCACGTCGCCGCACGCTCGTTCGCCTTCTCCTGCAGCAAGTCCCGCGTGCTATTGTAAATGGCCACGATGTCCCGGGACACCTCCTCGGGCTCGGGGAAGTCCTCCGGGGGGTCGGTGAGTTTCAGCTTGCTCAGGATTTGGCCCCGGACGGCCTCGATCCGCTTCTTCCTGAACTGCTCCATGTCCAGCGTGCTGCACGTGGACAGACTGAGAGCCACCGCGGCCAGGTCCAGAGTGAGGAGCAGAGCGAGCAGGAACACGTTCATCTCTCCTCCGAACCTTCACACCTCAAATCAGAAGAAATAGAGAGCAGGAAACACGTTCAGGACCTCCGCCGCGCAGACGCATTTCCTTCAAACAGCATTGACGCGCACGAGCCCAGCTGCCCGAACTCTCCCTTTAAGGTCGCGTGGTTCCGACTCTTCAGTTCTCGTGAAGTGGACCTGAACATCCATTCAACTAGTTCCGTCCAGAGAGAGAGATCCGGCACCAGCGCGGACTGGATCTGTTCCGGCTCACGTGGACGCACAGCGCGTAAAGGTGGACCGGGCTGCGGACCCGGACGTGGTCCCGCAGACGCTTCTGAAATATGGATGAGAACGGTCCAGTGGAAACTGTCGGGCTCCGTCAGAGAGACACGCAGCTGTGCGGGACAGAGAATACCTCCGCATCAGAGGCTCCGCACAAAGCCGGGTCTGGAGTCTCCGTCAGGCGTCACAGTGACACGCAGAGCATGTCCTTTAACTCTGCAGACACTCATCAGAGTGTACACAACAACTACACTCAGACGGGAGCATACGGTGCTGACGGTCCAAGTTCAGCTGCCCCACAGCGGAATCTCAGATCCGTTCACGGAGAACAAGTTTCCTCTGAAGCAGGCAGCTCACGAACCGACACTCCTCGGTGCGACCGTGCCACGGCACTTCACGCGTTCTCCCTCAGCCCATCGAGTCGGTAACGGCTCAGAGCTGCAGGCGGACAGCAGAGGACCGAAGAGGACAGCCGCCGGGAGGAGCTGGATGACGGAGGGAGGTCAGCACGTGCTCCCCGCTTCACTCTGAGGTTCTGCTCATCGTCGGAGCAGGAGAACCTCCAGAAACCTTCCGTTCCTTCGGTACCAGACGGTTTACGATAAACAGCAGAACTCTCTGAGCCCACCGGGACAGCGCGGCAGAGGCTAACGGAGCTCTGGCCCCCGAACGCGTCGTGACGCAGGGTCCTAAAGCCGGTCAGGTTCAGAGAATGTCTCTTATTGTCTCAACTTGTTAATGAACTACTCTTAGTGAGACTTCCGGTGGACAGGCTCCCTCACAGCAGCATGTCCAACCCTCCAGTCTCCTCTGGTGAATCAGTTTCTCTGGTTAACTTTTTAAATTTAAGTCCTGTTTGTCTCTGAACTGTGGTTCAGAGTTTATACTGTTACAACAAAAGATGAACACGGTTGAAACAGTAAAAGGATTTATTAAACCAACAGAGACTGAAACAAGGAGAGCAGATTGTAAACAGCAACAGTCCAAACATACACGAACAAAACACACCAATACAGGTACCAAAGAACTCTGATAACAGAAACTTCAGGACCCTTGTGGATCTGTCCCCGTACAAGACACTGGGACAGACAACAGGAGGACAGAGGGTGAGTGGAGACCTGTAGAATGAACACATGCTGCAGTGATTGGTGAGTGGCAGCAGGTGAGGTGGGCATGACAGGAAGGGGAAGGAACAGACTGGGGACCTCTGGTGGAGAACACGGGGAATGACACACATACAAACAAAAGGACTATTAATGGGTTCAAAGCGTCACATCAGTCCTGGACAGAAGACTGGAGACTGCCTAAAATCACCACCACCTCTTCCTCCTCCTCCAACCAGTCAGCTGTCAGTCTCCCTCCACATCTGTTAGGCTGAAGGACTTTCTCCAATAAATCTGATTCTGATAGAACGCAGAGTTGTTGCCGTGACAAGAGACAATGCTTCACAGACGCTTCTGAAATATGGAGAACGGTCCAGTGGAAACTGTCGGGCTCCGTCAGAGAGACACGCAGCTGTGCGGGACAGAGAATACCTCCGCATCAGAGGCTCCGCACAAAGCCGGGTCTGGAGTCTCCGTCAGGCTGTCGCAGACGCGACATTAATAGAAAAGGACAGACAGGATGGCATGGTAACCTTTGACCTCTGAAATGTCTTCAGTTTATCTCTAGAGTTGAAGTGAACTTTCTGACACGTTTGAAGAAGTTCCCACGAAGACATTCACAGATGGACAGACGATCCTTTCGGTGGGTTCAGCTGGGCGGAGCATTGGCGCCACCAACAGGTCCATACGCAAGTTATCTGTGCTGAGTTTATTAATAACCTTCATCCATCAGACTCCATGATGGAGCCTGGACACGGTCCGGTACCACAAGCAGCTGAAGGGACATCAGGACCAGTCCCACGTGTCCTCTTTCCACAAACACACCTTCTACAGTCCCTAGTGTGGGCACTGTCCCGCTACCAGACTGTCCCTGAAGGCGGGACCCTCCAGTCTGGATCACTGACCTCCACCCCCCCCACCCGTCTCCTCTCCATCACTGTCTTTGTCCCAGTCCTTCATGGTGGCTCCCATCATGAAGTCGTCTCTGAGGACGCTCCAAGCAGGCTTCTGGTCCTCCGCTGGAGCAGCCTGGACACACACACACACACACACACACACACACACACACACACACACACACAGAGTGAGAAATGGGTAGCTTTGTGTCAGTCAAGACGCAGCAGTGCCCCCTTGTGGTCCTTCAGTGAACTGATTTGACCTGTGATCTTTAATGATGGGTGTTTGTTTCACTATTAAACATTTAGAAGTGTGTGTGTGTGTGTCCACAGGTTTCAGAGGGGAGGTGTGTATCACCAGGTAGATGTCCAGAGGGACAACAGCGGGGACACGTCTCCTCCTCCTCCACCAAAGTCAGGAGACTGCAACTGTTTGTCATCTTATTTTTCCTTTTTAAGGGATTAGCATTATTATTCATAATAGTTTATTTTGGGGGACTAAAAACAAACTTTTGATAAAGTTCATTTGGTGTAAACAGGATTTAAAGTGTCCGACAGCTTGGAGCACGTTGTGCGTTTCACATTAAGTGTCGTCGTCTTTAATACGTTCAGTGTTCTTCTGTTTCTCTTCCGTCCGCTACTCACTAATGAAACATGTTGAGACTCGGGATCCAAACAAGAACCCGAACTGCACTCACAGCGTCGTGGTCCGTGTGCTGGGGGACCCGTCC